>NW_020886167.1:3084-7333 GCF_003945725.1 Corapipo altera
TTGGGGCGTTTTAGTGAGTTCTCAACTCATTTTTGGGGTGGTCTCAGTGTTTTCACTCATTTTTGGGTGGTTTCTCTATTTTGGGGTGTTTTCATGGGTTTTCACTCATTTTTGGGGGGTTTCCTCATTTTGGGGTGTTTTGGTGTGTTCTCACTCATTTTTGGGTGGCCTCAGCCCATTTTGGGGTGTTTTCATGCATTTTCACTCATTTTGGGGTGGTTTCCTCATTTTGGGGTGTTTTGGTGTGTTCTCACTCATTTTTGGGTGTTTTACTCATTTTGGGGCATTTTAGTGCATTTTCACTCATTTTTACGTGTTTTTACTCATTTTGGGTTTTTTTGATGTGTGCTCACTCATTTTTGAGGTTTTTTTCTCCATTTTTGTTTTTTTTTAGTGTGTTCTCACTCATTTTTAGGTGTTTTACTTATTTTGGGGCATTTTAGTGCATTTTCACTCATTTTTAGGTGTTTTTACTCATTTTGGGTTTTTTTAATGTGTTCTTACTCATTTTTGGGGTTTTTTTTTCCATTTTAGTGTGTTTTGCTCATTTTTTTGGTGCTTCAGTGTCACTTTTGCTCATTTTTGGATGTTTTCAGCTCATTCTGGGGCATTTTTATCTTGTTTTTGGGCCCTTTGGTGCAGTTTTCCCTCATCTCTGGGTGGTTTTGCCTCATTCCAGTCTGTTTTTCTCATTTTTTGTGCCTTCAGGTAATTTTTTTTCCCCATTTTTGACAGCTTTTAACCCATTTTTACTCATTTTTGCCTGTTTTGGGGCCACCTCAGTTCACTTGGGCTGTTTCAGGCCATTTTAACCTAATTTTGGCTGTTTTCAGCACATTATTGCCCATTTCCAGGCTGGTTTCACCTCACTTCTGGCACTTTCAGGCAGGTTTGACTCATTTTTGTCTGTTCTCAGCCCGTTTTCACCTGATTTTTGCCCATTTCTCTGCTGTTTTACCTCATTTTGTTTATTCCCAGGCAGGTTTGTTTTCATTTTTTTCACTTCCCAGCCGATTTTGAACCATTTCAGGGCCATTTTTCCTCATTTTTGGCTGTTTCTGTGCCACTTTTAACCCCCTTTTCCTATTTCTGGGGCAAATTTCTTTTCATTTTTGGCTGCTTTTCCTCACTTTTGTCCATTCTCTCCCACTTTTTGCCCTTTTCTCTCATTTTTCTCCCTTTTTGGCCACTCTGGGGCCGCTTTATTCTCATTTTTTCTTTCCTTTTCTGATTTCTCTGCTTTTTTTCTCCCCCTTTGCCTCCTCTGGGGCCGTTTTTTCTCATTTTTATCCCCCTTTGGTTGTTCCTGGGGCCACTTTATTCTCATTGTTTTATGTTTTCTCTCATTTTTTGGCCGTTTTTCCTCATTTTTCTCCCTCTTTGGCTCTTTCTGG
Source organism: Corapipo altera (assembly GCF_003945725.1). Classification (NCBI taxonomy): domain Eukaryota; kingdom Metazoa; phylum Chordata; class Aves; order Passeriformes; family Pipridae; genus Corapipo; species Corapipo altera. The sequence goes on from NW_020886167.1 coordinate 4,479, forward strand.
GGCCGTTTTTCCTCCTTTTCCTGCCTGTTTGGCTGCTCTGGGGCCGTTTTCTCCTCATTCCTGGCCCTTTCTCCCTCTCTCCCCATTCCTGGCTGTTTCTCTCTCTCCCCCTCTGGTTATTTCTGGGGCTGTTTCTCCCCATTTCTGACTGTTTTTCCTCACTTTTCTCTCCATTCCTGTCTCTCTCTCCCCCTCTGGGGCTGTTTTTCCTCACTTTTCTCTCCCTTTGGGGCTGTTTTTCCTCCTTCTTGGCCATTCCTGTCTCTCTCTCCCCCTTTGGGGCCATTCCTCTTTCTCTCTCTCTCCCCTTCTGGGGCTATTTTTCTTTACTTTTCTCCCCCTTTGGTTATTTCTGGGGCCATTTTTTCCCCATTCTTGACTGTTTTTCCTCACTTTTCTCCCCATTCCAGGTTGTTCCTGTCTCTCTGTCCCCATTCCTGGCCATTCCTGTCTCTCTCTGGAGCTGTTTTTCCTCTCTCTCTCCCTATTCCTGCCTGTCCTCCCCCTTTGGGATGGTTTTTCCTCACTTTTCTCCCCATTCCTGGCCATTCCTCTCTCTCTGTCCCCCTCTGGGGCCGTCCCTGCCTGTCCCTGTGTGTCTGTCTGTCCCTCTGTGCCTGTCCCGTGGCAGGAGCCGTGGCAGGAGGTTTGTCAGGGTGTGGAGACCAAAGGACCCCACTCACCTCTGGGGCTGTTTTTCCTCTCTCTCTCTCCATTCCTGTCTCTCTCTCCCCCTTTGGGGCCATTTTTCCTCACTTTTCTCCCCATCCCTGCCTGTCCCTGTGTGTCTGTCTGTCCCTGTGTGTCTGTCTGTCCCTGTGTGTCTGTCTGTCCCTGTGTGCCTGTCCCGTGGCAGGAGGTCTGTCAGGGCTGAAGGAGACTGAAGGACCCCGCTCACCTCTGGGGCTGTTTTTCCTCTCTCTCTTCCCATTCCTGACCATCCCTGTCTCTCTCTCTCCCCCTTTGGGGCCATTCCTGGCTTCATCCCTGCCTGTCCCTGTGTGTCTGCCTGTCCCTGTGTGTCTGCCTGTCCCTGTGTCCCTGCCTGTCCCTGTGTCCCTGCCTGTCCCTGTGTGTCTGCCTGTCCCTGTGTGTCTGTCTGTCCCTGTGTCCCTGCCTGTCCCTGTGTCCCTGCCTGTCCCTGTGTGTCTGTCTGTCCCCGTGTGCCTGTCCCGTGGCGGGAGCCGTGGCGGGAGGATTGTCAGGGCGTGGAGACTGAAGGACCCCGCTCACCTTTAGAGGTGCTTCCTCCGAGTCAGCGCCCAGGCACAGGGAGGAGGCAGCGTGGGGGAAGCTGCCACTGCCCGCGCTCTGTCTGCTCTGTGGATAAACACAGGGATTCAGTCTCCAGGGCTGGATCAATCCGGCGCCTTCATCCCGACGCTGCTCCCGCAAAAAAACCTCCGCACATGCTCCTCCTCCTGCCTCTTGGGGACGGGGGGCTGGGTTTGGGTTCATTTTGGGTTCTTTTCCTTTTTTTTTCTTTTTTTTTTTTTTGTGGTGGTGGCTCCTGAAATTCCCCAGAATTTCCTCTCTCCTTGAGGAATCTTTTTTTTTGTGGTGGTGGCTCCTGAATTTCCCCAGATTTTCCTCTCTCCTTGAGGAATTTTTTTTTTTGTGGTGGTGGCTCCTGAATTTCCCCAGAATTTCCCCTCTCCTTGAGGAAATCTTTTCTCACTCCCCTCCTTGAGGAATCTTTTCTCACTCCCCTCCTTGAGGAATTTTTCTTTTTGTGGTGGTGGCTCCTGAATTTCCCCGGAATTTCCCCTCTCCTTGAGGAATCTTTCTGCCCCCTCCTTGAGGAATCTTTCCCCCCCCTCACCTCGTCCTGCTCCTCGTGCTCCAGGATGGCCTGCAGGAAGGCCCGGCGCTCGTGGCTGGAGGATTTCTGGTCGAACATTCCCGCCTGGATCACCTTCTGGTCCACGTTGAGCTTGTACTTGGCAGCTGCCAGGATTTTCTCCTCCACGCTGTTGACGGTGCAGAGGCGAAGGACCCGCACCTCGTTCTGCTGCCCGATGCGGTGGGCGCGGTCCTGGGCCTGCAGGTCCTGAGGGGAACGGGGCAGCCGTGGGCCAAAGGGGGCCCAGAATCCCGGGATTTATCCTCAAAACCCACGGGGGAGGTGTGGGATGAGCCCTGAGGGAGCTCAGGGGTGACAGGGATCCCATAATGGGATCACCAGACCCATGTAGGGCCTGTGGGAGGGGGCAGCCGTGGGCCAAAGGGGGCCCAAAATCCTGGGATTTATCCTCAAAACCCACAGGATGCGCTCAGGGATCCCAAAGATCCCATAATGGGATCACCAGACCCATGTAGGGCCTGTGGGAAGGGGCAGTCATGGGCCAAAGGGGGCCCAGAATCCCGGGATTTATCCTCAAAACCCACGGGGGAGGTGTGGGATGGGCCCTGAGGGAGCTCAGGGATCCCCAGACCCATGTAGGGCCATGGCCAAGGGGGCCCAAAATCCTGGGATCTGGCCCCAGAATCCACAGGGGAGGTGTGGGATGAGCCCTGAGGGAGCTCAGGGATGACAAAGATCCCATAATGGGATCCCCAGACCCATGAAGGGCCTGTGGGAAGGGGCAGCTGTGGGGGCCCAAAGGGGGCCCAAAATCCTGGGATTTATCCTCAAAACCCATGGGCAAGATATGGAGATGAGTCCTGAGGGAGCTCAGGGGTGACAAGGATCCCCAGACCCATGTAGGGCCTGTGGGAAGGGGCAGTCATGGGCCAAAGGGGGCCCAAAATCCCGGGATTTATCCTCAAAACCCGCAGGATGCACTCAGGGATCCCAAGGATCCCATAATGGGATCACCAGACCCATGTAGGGCCTGTGGTAACCAAAGGGTCCT
>NW_020886168.1:0-7332 GCF_003945725.1 Corapipo altera
CCTGCAGAAGAGCAAGGCAGCATTTCTGGGCCTGCAGAGAGGAATCCTTGACACAGAGAAACCTCTTTCTGCAGCCCCCCTGGGGACAGGCTGCTCTGTCCCTGGGCCAGGACTCTGGGCTGGGCAGAGGGGTTGGCACTGAGGGGCACAGTCAGGCTGTGCTGGGTATCTCCTGCAGATGACACCAAGGCTCCTGCAGTTTCCCTGACCTCCATTTCCTCCTGCCATGCTGAGTGTCCAGCCCCTGAGCTGATGGGGATGCTGAGACTCCTCTCTGTCCCCCAGGAGGGACTGGGGCTGTGGGGGGAGTGCCCAGAGCTCTGCAGCACCCTGGGCTGGGCACTGCTGTGGGGCCAGACCAGACTGGGCTGCTCCACCTGTTCACCTCTATAATGAAATCACTTCTAATTTTCTCCTGAAGAACCATGAGAATATGTGTTGTGTCCTGGGCACTAAACTGTAAGTGTGGGATAATAGAAAAGGTTTTGGTGTCAGGGCTATTGAGAAGGCTGGGCAGTGTCACTGGGAGACCTCTCCCAAACCCTTGGAAAGGCCAGAGCCATCCCAGAGCTTCCTGGGGCCTTGGCAAAGGCAGACATGGAAGCAGTCTGCAAACAAGGCAGCAAGGAGGGTTGGGAGAGTTTCAGACTGCTCAGGCTGAGGCTGGGAAGTGGATATGGCAAGTCCTCCTGCAGCCATTGCCAGGCATGGGAAGGACAAGGTATGGATTGCAGAACCCCTGTGGGAGGGAAATGAAGGGGATGTTGTGTGCCCAGACTTCAGCAGGGCTCTTGACATTGTCTCCTGTGGTCTCCTTACGGCCAGACTGGTGACAGCTGGACTGGAGAAGTGAAACATGTGGTGGGTGGGAAGTTGAATGACTGATGAGGCTCAAAAGTCATGGCACAAATTCCTCGTGGCAGCAACTCCCAGGTGGCATCCATCAGGGCCCAGCCCTTGACCATTCCTATGGAACATCTTTATTATGTCTCTGGGTGATGGGATGAAATGCATTTTCCACTCCTTTGTGGATGATACCAAGTTGCAGCGAGTCTGTGAGAAACCTCGTCTAGGTAATGGTGACTTGGACAAAAAATGTGGTTAAGATGACTGAGTTGGATAAACTTGTCCTGCCATCAGGTGCCCAGCAAGCCCCAAGACAATGAAGGGAAAACTCATGGGTCAGAGGAAAGGAAAATCAAAAGGGGAGAAAAAGACCAAACACAACCAAACCAAAACCAAACAAACACAGAATGAGAGAATATGCTGAGTTGGAAGGGACCCACAAGGATCATCCAGTCCAACCCAACTCTTCCATTGCCATCTGCCCCCACCACAGCAGGCTCTGGAGCAAAGCAGGACTGAGGTCCAGGACAGCTCTGCTCTGACACAAAGAACCTCCAGTCAGGGACAGGAAGAGGACAAAGTCTTGTTTAACCAACCTGAAGAATAATGGGATCAATGACCTCCTCTATTCCTGGGCACTTGAATGACCCTGTGGTTTGGTAGCAGGGAGGGGGCTGCAGGTTTCCCTTAGGGAAGAGGAGATCAAGAGTTGACTCTGTGTCAGAGAGAGCCAGTTCCAGGTGGCTCCAAAATGGACCAGCCAGTGCCCAAAGCTGAGCTAAAAAGCAATTCCAGAGGCACCTCTGTGATAACCCTTTGGAGAAAGGATAAAATCCAGGGTGCTGTAACTGAGAGAGGAGTGAGAGAAATGGGGGAGAAACAACCCTGCAGGCACCAAGGGGAGTTGAGAAGGAGAAGGAGTGAGAGAGCCTTGGTGGGCACCTGGCAGCCAAAAGCCAACTCCCCGGCCCTGAGAGCCACAACTGAGCCCAGCACAGAAGCTCCTTTAGGTCTGGAGGTTCTTTGCAGCAGCTTTTTAGCAGAGCTGCCAGATGGGCCATCAAAGGGGATGCTCAGCTGGGTCTGAAACCTGGGTGATCCTTGGCTCCGCAGGATAATAAAGAACTACAGAATCCTAAATAGTTCAAACAGGGACACGTTCAACTAGATCAGGTTGCTCACAGCCCTTTCTAACCTGGTCTTGAATGTTTCCAAGGATGGGGCTTCTATGACCTCTCTGGGTGACCCGTGCCAGTGTTTCACCACTCTCAGTGTAAAAAATTTCTTCCATACATCTAGTTCAAATCTGCTCTTTTTTAGTTGAAAACCATTATCACTTGTCTTATTACAACTAAGCCTGTCCCCATCCTTCTTATAAGTATGATCTCAGGAGCTCCTGACAAGCCTTGACCAAACCAGATGAACAATGAAGAGCCCCTGGACTGGACCAGGGTGTGGTGAAGTGTCCCTGGACTGGACCTGGGGTGTGGTAAAGTGTCCTTGCACTGGACCAGGTGCTCCTGGATGATACAGGTGGGAACAATCCAGAGTGGAACAGCTGGGGAACACAGGATAATCAGTCATCCCATGAAAGCCTTGGAATATTCCCTACCTGAATCAGAACCCAAATGGAACAGTTTGGATACAATTCCCAAATAGTTTGGAAACTCCAGTCATTCCTGACACCAGGATGGAAATTCAGCAGATAACTAAAGCCAGTCCCCTTGGGAGCCCACAGCCAGCAGTGCTGAGGGAGGCCCTGGCAGCTCCCCAGCACCTCCCTCTCAGTGGGACACCTCTGGCAGCCTCTCCCAGCTCGGGAACCCTCCAGTTTGCAACACTCCAAAGACCCTCCCTGATGCCCAGCACAATTCTGATCCCCCTCAACAAACACTCCTCCAGCTCTGACCCTTGACTGGTGGCAAACACAAAGGGATTTGGGGGAGTGCTCCCCTGACAACAAGGAGAATTTGGGAGAGGGACCTTTGCACACCCAGCTATTGTTGTGTCCACACATCTCTGCCTGGGTGTGGGTGTGAATTGACTGTGGTGGGAATGTTGTTCTTGTGACTCTATAATTCAATCACTGTTAAAATTGTAGTAAATGCTATTGAATCACTTGAAAACTGCTCAACTGGTCAATGATTAAGTGCTACTAATCTCTTTTGCCCCCTTGTTTTGGATCCAAATCCTTTGCACCCTGACCCTCTTGCATCTCTGTTGGCCATCTCCTTTTCCCTCACCCAAATATCCCATCCATTTTTTCCCAGTTCTCCTGACTTTCCCAAAACCTTTCCTCTGGATGGGGTCACCTTTATGATGACCCTCCTGACCCCTGAGCATCTACCTGCCCTCCTTGGCCAGTCAGTTCCTGGGAACAGCTCTGGCAGCGCAGCCCCCAAGGGCACACGATGTGCTGCTGGGCTGGAGAGGACCCTCCTCAGCCTGGGCAGCAGGGCTGCGGGGGGGGATTCCCTGCCCCTCCCCAGCTGGGCCCTTCCTACCCACCAGCTCCTGCTGCAAAGGGCTCCCACACACCCTGGGGCACTTGTCCCACTTGGGCCCTTGAGCTGCCCCAGGGCATTTCTGGGCAGTGGCCAGTTCTGGGACTCCTCTGGCAAGTCATGGCCTGAAGCCAGGAGTGTGGAATTTAGGATATAGTTGAAACTTCTGCAGAGCAGAACTCTTGGTGACTGCTGAAGGCTTCCTGGCCAGCACTGCCAGACCTTTATTTATTTATTTTTTAATTTCAACAATTTTTCTCCATTTGTTTCCATTGACAACACCTTCTATATATTCTATTAAGCTGATTCTTTCATTGTCTACATGAATAGTTTTGTGCAGCTAATTATCAAAGTAAATATCCCATCACTGATTCAGTTGGAAGCTCCTGATTTTTGGGGCACCTTTCATCTCTCTAATTATGCCTCTTTTGTTCTTCCTCTCCCTATTTTTGTTTTGAAAAAGCTCTCCAGGATGTGTGCCTGGGAGTGTTTTCACACTCTGAGTTGTGCCCTGTGCCATGGGACAAATGTACCTTCCAGAGAAATCTGCCCCTCCTGCTCAGAGAAGCCCTCTGAGTGCCCAGGTGAGATGGTGCCCAGGCTGCTTTGCTGGTGTGGAATGAAAGGGCCAGGCCAGAAAGGTAGAGGAGGGTGATGGAGGAGACAGGGCCATTTGCAGGGGATGTGTGTGAGGCTGGGGAGATGAATGTCCCTGGGCCAGTGAAGGCTGTTCCTGGAGTCACCCCAGAAGTGTTGGGGCTCTGACAGGGCTCCAGAGCTGAGCTGGGCTCCTGCCCTGCTCACACCCCCACGGCTGTGCAGAGACAGGAGTCCTTCCCTTGCACACCCACCCCCAGTTCCTGGCAGCAGGGGCAGTGTCTGCCTGGCTCCTGCTGCCACTGCCAGGGGCTGGAGCCCCCTCAGCCCTGCAGAGCCCCCACCCTGCACACTAACACACTTCAGCTCAACATTGGGGTTTTCCCCTCCCTGGCACTGCCCAGTGCAGCCCCTCCCTGGTCCCCCCATCTTCCTGCCCCTGCCCCAGCCCAGCAGAGCAGCACACTCAGGGCTGGCCCTGCAGCAGGACATGGAGGCCATGGGGGTCAGGGACAGGCCCTCTGGGTCTGCAATGCTCAGCACATCATCAGCTCAGGCAGCTCCTGCAGCCCCAGGGCCAGCCCCGCTCCCCAGCACAGCAGCAGAGAATCAGCCCTGGGGCTCCTCAGGCAGCTCCTGCTGCTCCAGGGCCAGGGCAGCCTCTTTCCATGGCCCCTCTGCTCACACAGGGTGTCCTGCTCTTCTCCTGGCACATCCCATCTCCCCACAGAGCCTTTCCCCAGGCGAACACGTCTGTGCTGGCCTGAGCAGCCCTTCCTGCACCCCCTGCCCGTGCTCCCCACAGCCCCCGAGCTGGGGGGGCTGCTCTGCAGAGCATGGGGGCTGTGGGGCCCGGGGCCGTGGGGGACTCTGTTGGGCTGTGCTGCTCAAACTGGGAGGCAGAGCCAACTGATGGTCTGAACGTGGGCTCCGAAGGAGAGCTGGAAGTAGAAAAAGAGCAGGTCTGACAAGACAAAGTGCTGGTGCTCCCTGGCAGTGCTGCTGTGCTGGGACATTTTTCCTCCCCTATAACTTCATGCTGTTCTCAGAGTTAGGATGCTAGATAAACAAGGCACTGAATGGTAGTTTATTTTGTTTAAAACACAGAAATAGATGAATATACAGTTCATTATTTTCAGAGTTTCCAGATCAAATTCAAGAAGTAAGCTGTGAATGAGGTGGGGGATGAATAATAAAATTTCTTTGAGCACAAAATTATGAGAAGAGGAACCCAGTGACCACCACTAAAAAGTTGAGAAGGCAGGCTGGGACTGTCATGAATTGCATTTCAAATACTGGACAGAAGAAAGCACAGAACTTATTGTTGCTGAAAAACATCCACTCATTATTGTCCTCAGGCCATCCTTTAGCTCCTAGTTCCTGAGGCTGTAGATGAGAGGGTTCAGTGATGGAGGCACCACTTAGTATAGAACTGACACCACAAGGTCCAGGGATGGGGAGGAGATGGAGGGGGGCTTCAGGTGAGAAAAAAACGAAGTGCTGACAAAGATTGAGACCACAGCCAGGTGAGGGAGGCACGTGGAAAAGGTTTTGTGCCTTCCCTGCTGAGAGGGGATCCTGAGCACAGCCCTGAAGATCTGCACATAGGAGAAAACAATGAAAATGAAACAACCAAACACTAAACACACACTAACCCCTATGAGCCCAATTTCCCTGAGGTAGCCTGAGTGTGAGCAGGAGAGCTTGAGCATGTGTGGGATTTCACAGAAGAACTGGCCCAGGGCATTGCCCTGGCACAGGGGTAGGGAGAATATACTGGCTGTGTGCAGCAGAGAATAGAGAAAGCCAGTGGCCCAGGCAGCTGCTGCCATGTGGATACAAGCTCTGTTGCCCAGGAGGGTCCCGTAGTGCAGGGGTTTGCAGATGGCAACATAGCGGTCATAGCACATGACAGTGAGGAGGAAATACTCTGATGAGATGAAGAAATAAAAGAAAAAGAGCTGTGCAGCACATCCTATATAGGAGATGGTTGTGCTGTCCCAGAGGGAATTGTGCATGGCTTTGGGGACAGTGGTGCAGATGCAGCCCAGGTCTGTGAGGGAGAGGTGGAGCAGGAAGAAGCCCATGGGGGTGTGCAGGTGGTGGTCACAGGCTACGGCGCTGAGGATGAGGCCGTTGGCCAGGAGGGCAGCCAGGGAGATGGCCAGGAAGAGCCAGAAGTGCAGGAGCTGCAGCTCCCGCCTGTCTGTGAATGCCAGGAGGAGGAACTGGGCCATGGAGCTGCTGTTGGGCATTTGCTGCTTCTTAGCACAGAGCCTGTTCAAAAAAGGAAAGGAAAGGGAAAAGTTAAGACAGACCTCTGTGAAAGAGCAACTCAATTTTTAAAAGAAATCAATGTGTCAAATGTCACCAAATGCACTGCCAAGGAATCAGTTTTGTTCTGCTCCAGGGGGACATGGAACTTTTTTGGTAGAGCTCTCATACAAGGAATGTCAGATGTAACAGACCTGGAGTACAAAAGTTCCATCTCTACACCCATGACTCAGAAGAGCTGGGGCTGCAGAGCAGAAGCTTAGTCTTAGCTTAAAATAATTGTACCTGTGTTTTCCATTTTTACCATCACATCTGGAAGGTTCTTTTCCACTACAGGAATCCTCATTTCTATGGCCCAGCACACAGTGCCCAGCAGAGCTGCAGGGAAAGGCCCCCAGAGCTGCCTGAACGCCCCCTCCCCCAGGCCTTGGGGGCACTTGCCCCCCACTCCCTGCAAAAGGCTCTGCTGCCTGCAGCTGTCCTTGCCAGCAGCTGCCTCCCTGGGCCCAGGGCTGAGAAAGTGACACTGATGCATCTATAAGACAGTTCTAATGTCTGATACTCTCAGGTTCAATCTCCTCTAATCTAACAGAGTTCAAGTTTCAGTGTCTCCTTCTGTGCTCAGAGATTCATTTCCCTGTTGCAGTCAGCACCCAGACAACCCAGAGTATAACACTGAAAGAACTGGTTCATTCTCTTTAAGGTACCCCCTGTCTGTCTGTGCCTCTTGCAAATACCTTCTGGGAAATTTCCTGCTTTGATCTGGAGCTGTGACCAGCCCTCATCCCTGCAGCCCACTTTGGAGATCAGAAGGACTCTGCCCTGCTCTGCCCTCCCAGGAGTTGTTCCTCCCCCACAGCCCTTCTCCCCCAGCCCCATGGCAGCTCCTTGGCCGGGCTGAGAGCTGAGCCTGGCAGGCAGCAGAGTCCCTGCCCCAGCACACAGAGCCCTGGGGGCAGGACCCTGCTCTGCACCACAGCCCTGGGCACCCCTGGCTGCACCCCCACCTTCCCACCCCACAGCCAGCCCTGCCACAGGGAACCTTCTGGCCCTGGGCCTCTGAAGGGGCAGCAGCAAGTCCTGCTCTGCAGCAGCTTCTCCTGCTGCACCC
>NW_020886169.1:0-426 GCF_003945725.1 Corapipo altera
ACTGGATCACTAAACCCAACCACTGGATCACCCAATCCAACCATCACATCACCAAATCCAACTCTCAGATCACCAAATCCAACGAGATCACCAAATCCAACTCTCAGATCACCAAATCCAACCACTGGATCACCAAATCCAACCATCAGATCACCAAACCCAACCACTGGATCACCAACTCCAACCATCAGATCACCAAATCCAACCATGAGGTCACCAAACCCAATCATCAGGTCACCAAATCCAACCACTGGATCACCAAAGCCAACCATCAGATCACCAAACCCAACCATCAGATCACCAAACCCAACCACTGGATCACCAACTCCAACCATCAGATCACCAAACCCAACCATCAGGTCACGAAATCCAACCATCAAATCACCAACTCCAACCATCAGATCACCAACTCCAACCACTGGATCA
>NW_020886169.1:526-7324 GCF_003945725.1 Corapipo altera
TCACCAAATCCAACCATCGGATCACCAAACCCAACCATCAGATCACCAAACCCAACCACTGGATCACCAACTCCAACCATCAGATCACCAAATCCAACCACTGGATCACCAAAGCCAACCATCAGATCACCAAATCCAACCACTGGATCACCAAACCCAACCATCAGATCACCAAATCCAACCACTGGATCACCAAAGCCAACCATCAGATCACCAAACCCAACCATCGGATCACCAAACCCAACCATCAGATCACCAAATCCAACCACTGGATCACCAAAGCCAACCATCAGATCACCAAACCCAACCATCAGGTCACGAAATCCAACCATCAGATCGCCAAACCCAACCATCAGATCACCAAACCCAATCATCAGATCACCAAACCCAACCACTGGATCACCAACTCCAACCATCAGATCACCAAACCCAACCATCAGGTCACGAAATCCAACCATCAAATCACCAACTCCAACCATCAGATCACCAACTCCAACCACTGGATCAACAACTCCAACCATCAGATCACCAAACCCAACCGCTGGATCACTGAGTCCAATCACTGGACCAGGATTCCAGCTGCTGGATCGTGAATCCACCTGTTGGATCAAGTCCAACCACTGGATCGAGGCCAACCCTGGATGACCGAGTCCGATTGCTGGATTAAGTCCAACCATTAGATCATGGAGTCCAACCATTGGATCCAACCATTGGATCTTAGAGTTCAACCACTGGATCAATCCAACCATTGGATCACCAAGTCCAACCACTAGATCATGGAGTTCAACCACTGGATCCAACCACTGGATCATTGAGTCCAATCATTGGATCCAACCCTTGGATCATTGAGTCCAATCATTGGATCCAACCCTTGGATCTTGGAGTCCAACCATTGGATCACCAAGTCCAACCACTGGATCATTGAGTCCAATCATTGGATCAAGTCCAACCACTGGATCTTGGAGTCCAACCGTTGGATTCAACCATTGGATCATGGGAGTCCAACCATCGGTCCATGTGGTCCAACCACTGGATCAGAGTCCAACCACTGGATTGTGGAGTCCAACCGTTGGATCCAACCATTGGATCACCAAGTCCAACCACTGGATCATTGAGTCCAATCATTGGATCAGAGTCCAACCATTGGATCACCAAGACCAACCCCTGGATCAAGTCCAACCACTGGATCGTGTTCAATCACTGAATCGGAGTCCAACCACTGGATCATGGAGTTCAACCACTGGATCCAACAACTGGATCATGGAGTCCAACCATTGGATCATGGAGTCCAACCACTGGACTATGAAGCCCAACCATTGGACCATAGAGTCCAACCACTGGATCAGAGTCCAATCATTGGATCAGAGTCCAACCATTGGATCACCAAGTCCAACTCCTGGATCAGAGTCCAACCACCGGATCATTGAGTCCAATCACTGGATCAAGTCCAACCACTGGATCATGGAGTTCAACCATTGGATCCAACGACTGGATCATGGAGTCCAACCATTGGATCATGGAGTTCAACCACTGGATTATAGAGTCCAACCACTGGATCAGAGTCCAACCACTGGACCATGGAGTCCAACCATTGGATCATGGAGTCCAACCATTGGATCACAGAGTCCAACCATTGGATCACAGAGTCCAACCATTGGATCATGGAGTCCAATCACCGCATCAAGTCCAACCATTGAATCAGAGTCCAACCATTAGACCACCGACTCCCACCGTTGGATCAACCCCAACCACGCAGGCCGGGTTCCGTGACCTCAGCACTGGGAGGACACAGCCGTGCCATGACACACCCGTGCCACGCCACACCCGCACCACAACACACCCATACCACGACATACCTGTGCCACAACACACCCGTGCCATGACACACCCGTACTACGACACACCCGTGCCACGACGCACCCATACCACGACACACCTGCACCATGACACACCCGCACCACGACACACCCATAACACGACACACCCGCACCACAACACACCCGCACCACAACACACCCATGCCACAACACACCCATGCCACAACACACCCATGCCACAACACACCCGTACCACGACACACCCGGGCCACGACACACCCATACCACGACACACCCGGGCCACGACACACCCATACCACTACACACCCGGGCCACGACACACCCATACCACGACACACCCATGCCATGACACACCTGTACCACGCCACACCAGTACCACGCCACACCTGTACCACACCACACCCGTACCACAACACACCCATACCATGACACACCCGTGCCACGACACACCCGCGCCACGACACACCCATACGACACACCCACACCACAACACACCCATACCACGCCACACCTGCACCACGACACACCCGTACCACAACACACCCATACCACAACACACCTGCACCACGACACACCCGTACCACAACACACCCGTACCACGCCACACCCATACCACGCCACACCCGCACCACGCCACACCCATACCACGCCACACCCGCACCACAACACACCCATACCACGACACACCCGTGCCACAACACACCCGTCCCACGCCACACCCGCGCCACACCACACCCGCGTCACGCCACACCCGTACCACGACACCCCCATACCACGCCACACCCGTGCCACGCCACACCCGTGCCATGCCACACCCATGCCACGACACACCCATACCACGCCACACCCATGCCACACCACACCCACACCACAACACACCCGTACCACAACACACCCGTGCCACGCCCCACCCGACCGGCCCCGCCCCTTCTCCCTGTCCCCTCCCTGCACTCACGGGGAGGTTGAGCTTGACGGCGTCCACGGGCTGCTGGAAGGGCCACGCGAACTGGTGCTTCCACAGCGTCTTAAGCACCACCTTGAGCAGGTACTGCAGCTGGTTCGTTTGGCGCTTGGGCTTGTTGGGGTTGGAGGTCTCCGGCGGCGGGGGGTTGACGCCGATGCCGATGCCCTGCTGGGGCTGGGCCTGGGTCGGCGTCGTGGACATCTGCGAGCTCTCCAGCCCGTCCCCCATCACCGGCAGGTTCCGCAGCCTCGTGCCGGGGCCGCTCTCCGCCGCCATGCTGTTGATCCCATTGCATTCCTCACCGGACACCCTGCGGGGAGAGGAGAAGAGGATGCTCCAATCCCGGCTTTGGGCTGCCAAAAAATCAACCCGGTGATCTCCTCCGGACCAGGTCGCATCCTCATGGTGACCGCGCCGGGCCGTCACAACCGACGGGCATCCCCCGCGCATCCCGTGCCGGGAGAGGATGTTCCCGGGCCATTTCCTGTCCCTGCTCCTCGGAAGCCTGAGTTTTACCCTGTTCTTGCCTAATCTGGTCAAGGAGGACTCCAAGGTTCTCCCTGAAGAGCTTCCACTGCCTCAGAAGGAGGTTTCTCAGTCCCGGTAGGAACCACCAGAACGCCAAGAACGGACGTTAAACTGGTGCTGGTCAACCTTCATCTCCAGTTGAAGGAGCACAGGGTGACCCACGGGGTTCCTTCCAGCTTCTCCAGGGTCCCACCCACCCTGGTGGGTCAGCTGAGCCCAATTCCACCCCAAAGGTTGACTTTTAGGGGAAGGTTGAGCTTTGACAGGGACAGACCCAAATTTAACTCGTGGGATCTTCTGGGAGAGGATTGAAGGTCTAATTTAGAGAGAGAATTCTTCGGTAGCTCATTAGGTGGGTAATCTTTGCCTCAACAATCTTTGCCTCAACAATCTTCGGGTCAACCAACCTTTGGGTCAACGAGTCTTTGGGTCAACCAATCTTTGGGTCGATAAATCTTTGCGTCGACCGATCTTTTCATCAATGAATCTCTGGGTCAGCCAATCTTTGGGTTGATCAATCTTTGGGTTGATAAATCCTTGGGTCGACCAACCTTTGAGTCAATAAATCTTAGGTCAATAAATCTTTGGGGTCAATAAATATCTTGGCCAATAAATCTTTGGGTCAATAAATACTTTGGTCAATAAATCTTTAGCTCAATAAATCTTTGGGGTCAATAAATATCTTGGCCAATAAATCTTTGGGTCAATAAATACTTTGGTCAATAAATCTTTGGGTCAATAAATATCTTGATCAATAAATCTTTGGGTCAATAAATACTTTGGTCAGTAATCTCTAGGTCAACCAATCTTTGAGTTAACCAATCATTGGGTCAATGAATCTCAGGGCTGATAAATCCCTGGGTTGACCAACCTTTGGGTCAACCAATATTTGAGTCAATCAATCTTTGGGTCAATGAATCCTTGGGTTGACCAACCTTTGGGTCAAGCAATCTTTGGGTCAACCAATCTTTGGCTCAATGAATCTTTGGCTCAATAATTCTTTGGGTCAACCAACCCCCGGTTCAATCAATCTTTATCAACCAATCTTTGAGTCAATAAATCTTTAAATCAATAAATCTCTGGGTTGACCAATCTTTGGGTCGACCAATCCCCGGGTCAACCAATCTTTGGGTCGATCAATCTTTGGGTCGACGGAGACATCCAGGGAGACCCAAGTTGACAAACCCTCAAATAATTAACATCGGTGGATAATTGAGGCAGGAGCTAACCATGAGTAGTTAATTTGCATAGATAATTGAGGGGGGTCACCTTCAGGTCGTTAACCCAGGTTGGTGACCCTGAGCGTGCTCATTTGCATAACGAGGGGGGGTCATTTCCTTCCGTGGATAATCGTGGCCCGTAAACCCCAGGTGGATTATTCCAGAGATTCTCTTCCAAGTGGATGATCCGGGGCAGGAATCCGACCCCTCACGACTCCAGGGGGTGCTTTACACGGATAATCCTTGGGGATTTCATTTCACTACCATTCCAAGACCAGAAATTTGGGAAAACGGGCATTTCTTGGGCTGTTTTCCGGGAGTTTTTTCCCGGAGTTTTTTTCCCCCGCTCCCCTTGGGAGGCCCCGTTACCTTGTAGGATACATTGCCATGGAATTTTGCCCCGGAAAATGCTGCGGAGTCAGAAGTTGCTTGGCTTGTCCATCTATCGGCCGTGGCTCCGGGCACAGATGCCTCCAGATCCCGAATCTGGGAGAACAAACACGCCCTGAATCCCGGGAATCCAGCCCAGGCACCGGGAACACGCCCTGAATCCCGGGAATCCAGCCCAGGCACCAAGAAGGAGGAAAAATCCCAGGGAATTGTCCGGTTTTATTAATCCCAGGAATCGACCCCAAGCACCAGAAATTAGGGAAACCCAAGGAACTGTCTGGATTTTTATTGGGACCAAATTTAACCCTGTTCTCCTGAGGAATAGTTGGGAATATCGATGGAAACAGTTGGGAATCCCGATGGCCCAGAGCTCCAGGAGGAGGGGGATGGACACCCAGGATGGAAGAAGGTCCCAAACCCACCCAAACGAGGTCAAATTCAGCCAACGGCTCCGAGCGCGGCTCCGGAGGGAATTCCCGAATTCCTGCTCTTTGGGGACGCCCCAAAAAGTCCCGAAATCAGGAATTCCATGGGGAGAAGGATCCCAGGGGGGTCCTCACCTGAGCTGGGTCCTGTTCTCCTGAGGAATAGTTGGGAATTCTGATGGAAATAGTTGGGAATCCCGATGGACCAGAGCTCCAGGAGGAGGGGGATGGACACCCAGGATGGAATTCCCAAATTCCTGCCCTTCAGGGATACCCCAAAGGAGACAATTCCACCCCAAAAAGTCCCTGAATCAGGAATTCCATGGGGAGAAGGATCCCAGGGGGGTCCTCACCTGAGCTGGGCCCTGTTCTCCCGAGGAATAGTTGGGAATTCTGATGGAAACAGTTGGGAATCCCGATGGAAATAGTTTGGAATATTGATGGAAATAGTTGGGAATATTGATAAAAATAGTTGGGAATATTGATGGCCCAGAGTTCCAGGAGGAGGGGGATGGACACCCAGGATGGAAGAAGGTCCCAAACCCACCCAAAAGCGGCCAAATTCAGCCAACGGTTCCGAGCGCGGCTCCGGATGGAATTCCCGAATTCCTGCCCTCCGGGGACGCCCCAAAAAGTCCCGAAATCAGGAATTCCATGGGGAGAAGGATCCCAGGGGGGTCCTCACCTGAATTCCCAGTTGCCCTTCCCGCTGTCGCTCCCTCAGCAGCCGAAGGCTCCGAGCGGCATCTTCGGCTCCGAGCGGCTCTGGGAAGGCTCTGCAGGGAAAACATTCCATCAATTCCAGGGGGCAACATTCCCAAGGAATTCCTGGTTTTTAAGGACAACATTCCCAAGGAATTCCAGGAGTCAAGGAAAACATTCCCAAGGAATTCCCAGGTCCAAGGACAACATTCCCAAGGAATTCCCAGTTCAAGGACAACATTCCCAAGGAATTCGCAGGATCAAGGACAACATTCCCAATGAATTCCTGGTTTTTAAGGACAACATTCCAAAGGAATTCCCGGTTTTTAGCCCCAAAAGTTCTGCAAGGACAACATTCCATGAATTCCAGGGGTCAAGGACAACATTCCCAAGGAATTCCAGGAGTCAAGGAAAACATTCCCAAGGAATTCCTGGTTTTTAAGGACAACATTCCCAAGGAATTCCCAGTTCAAGGACAACATTCCAAGGAATTCCTGGTTTTTAAGGACAACATTCCCAAGGAATTCCCAGGTCCAAGGACAACATTCCCAAGGAATTCCCGGTTTTTAGCCCCAAAGGCTCTGCAAGGACAACGTTCCATGAATTCCAGGGGTCAAGGACAACATTCCAACGAATTCCCAGTTCAAGGACAACATTCCCAAGGAATTCCTGGTTTTTAAGGACAACATTCCCAAGGAATTCCCAGGTCCAAGGACAACATTCCCAAGGAA
>NW_020886170.1:0-5055 GCF_003945725.1 Corapipo altera
CCCCCAAGGCCCCCTGGGGATTTTGGGGTCCCTGTGGGGTTCTGGGGGGTTTTGGGACTCCCTGAGGGGTTTTGGGGTCCCCCTGACCCCCCCGTGCCCCCCGTTTTTAGGGGGGGAAGATCCCGATCCGCTGGACGGCCCCCGAGGCCATCGCCTTCCGCACCTTCACCTCGGCCAGCGACGCCTGGAGCTACGGGATCGTCATGTGGGAGGTGCTGAGCTTCGGGGAGAGGCCCTACTGGGACATGTCCAACCAGGACGTGAGTCACCCCAAAATCCGGGACCCCAAAAACCCCCAGAACCCACCTGGAACCCCCCAAACCCCAAAAATCCCCCAATCCTTGTGGGAGGTTCTGTCCTTCGGGGAGGGGCCCTACTGGGACGTGTCCAACCAGGACGTGAGTCACCCCAAAATCCGGGACCCCAAAAACCCCCAGAATTACCTGTGTCCCTCCCCTGTCCCACCTGTCCCTCACCTGTCCCTCCCCTGTCCCAGGTGATCCACGCCATCGAGCAGGACCCCCTCTGTCCCTCACCTGTCCCACCTGTCCCTCACCTGTCCCACCTGTCCCTCCCCTGTCCCTCCCCTGTCCCAGGTGATCAACGCCATCGAGCAGGACTCCCTCTGTCCCTCACCTGTCCCACCTGTCCCTCCCCTGTCCCTCCCCTGTCCCTCCCCTGTCCCTCACCTGTCCCTCCCCTGTCTCACCTGTCCGTCCCCTGTCCCAGGTGATCAACGCCATCGAGCAGGATTACCGGCTGCCCCCCCCGGCGCGGTGCCCGCCCGCCCTGCACCGCCTCATGCTGGAGTGTTGGCAGCGCGAGCGCCGCGCCCGCCCCACCTTCCCCCGCATCGTCCACGCCCTCGACCGCCTCATGCGGCACCCCCAGAGCCTCAGGGTCACCCCCCCGGACCCCCACAGGTGAGGGGGGACACGGAACACACCTGGGGGGGTGACGGGGGGTCGGGATGGGCACGGAGGGTGCGGGGACCTGGTGGTGACCCCCCCTAATGAACCCCCCCAGGGACGTGCTGAGCGCGGAGGCGGCGCCGGCCGGGCACCGGCAGCAGATCCTGGAGGGCACCCGAAGCCTGCAGAGCCCTCCCAAAGGGGACCCCCGGTGCTGAACCCCCCCCAGCCCAGCCCAGCCCAGCCTGGGGCAAGATGGCACCGCCGGGAGCGGCGCTGAGGGACAACATGGCCGCCAGGACAAAATGGTTGCCGGGACAATATGGCCGCCAGGACAAAATGGTTGCCGGGACAATATGGCTTCCGGGACAATATGGCTTCTAAGACAACATGGCTGCTGGGACAATATGGCTGCCGGGACAATATGGTTGCCGGGACAATATGGCTGCCGGGACAATATGGTTGCCGGGACAACATGGCCGCTGCTCCAGTCCAGCAGTTGCTCCAAAATGCCCATCTGTGCAACACGGCCCCTGTTGCAGTGTGGCCCCCGTTCCAAGATGGCGGCCGATCCAAGATGGACCCTGAGACAACAAGGCCGCCATTCCAATATGGCCACCCATTCAAGATGGCCGCCAATTCAAGATGGCCGCCAATTCAAGATGGCTGCCAATTCAAGATGGCCGCCAGATCAAGATGGCCACCGTCCCCAAGCATCGTCCTATGACATCACCACAGACCGTGATATTACCCTGATGACATCACCAACCCCACCCTGCCAGTCAGTGACATCACTGGGGGCTGTGGGCGTGGCCTGAATGTGACCCCCAATGACGTCACAGCCAATTGTTCCCCCTTTGTGGGAGGGGGGTGTGGTCAATGTGGGCGTGGCCAGGGTGGGCAGGGCCCCCCCGGTGTTTTATTAACGAATTAATTAATGAATCATTAATTAATTACTCCTCAAATCCTGGGTTGGAGCCAATAAAAACACAGGTATGCAAATGAGGGGGCGGGGCTGAGCCCGGGGGGGTGTTTGGGGGATTTTTTTGGGACAGTTTGGGGGGGTCACGGGGGGGGCTTTGGGGACAATTTGGGGACATTTTTGGGGACATTTCTGTGACATTTGGGGGGGGTCAGGGGGGTCTTTAGGGACAATTTGGGGACATTTAGGGAAAATTTTGGGAGGTCCAGGGGGGGTTCGGGGACATTTTTGGGCGGTCTGGGGGTTTTGGGGGGATTTCGGGGACATTTTAGGGACATTTTGGGGGGCTCTGCAGGGTGTTGGGGGGGTTGGGGACATTTTGGGGGGATTTTGGGGTTTTTTTGGGCGGTCTTTGGGTGAGTCTGGTGACACTTGGGGGGTCTTTGGGGACATTTTGGGGGAGTTGGACCCAAAGGGGGGGGGGGGGACAAGGCCTCGAATTGGGGGGGTTCCCCTCCCCCCCTCCCCCCTCCTCTCTCCCTCCCCCTCCCGGGGCAGTTTCGGGGCGCGGTCCCTTTAAAAAAACAACCGGGCGTGGCCGCCGCCCCTCCCCCACCCCCCCACCCCCACTCCCCAACCCCCCAAATACAGGGGATCCCCCCCGCCCCTCCCCCACCCCGATGGGTCCCAAAAATAAGGGCCCCTCCCCTCCCCCACCTTTTTTTTTAAGATCCCCCCAAAATTTGGAGCCGCCCCTCCCCCCTCCCCCCGGGTTCCCCCCCTCCCCCCAAAATTTAGATCCTTCCCCTCCCCCCCCCTCATTTTGGAAGGTTCCGGGGTGGGGGAGGGGCTCTCCCAACCTTCCCCTCCCCCTCCCACATGTCCCCGGAGCCCCGCCTTTTCCGCTCAAAGCCCCGCCTCTTCCGCCTCAAACCCCGCCCCTTCCCTTCCATGGGCGTGGCCTCCCCGTCAACCAATCGCCGCCAGCTCCAGGCGCGGCCACGCCCTTTTAATCCCGCCCTTGGTGGGCGTGGCTAAGAAGGGTTTAGCCAATCGCCGCGCGCCGTGGGCGTGGCGAGGGCGGTCCCAACCAATCAGCGAGCGCTGTGGGCGTGGCCAAAGCCCTTCTTAAAGCGGCAGCGGCGGGGGGGCCGCCCCGAACCGGCCCAGGCGATGTCGGCGAGTCACGACAGTCGGTGCGAGATTTGGGGGGGGGGTGGGGGGGGGGGGGGGGTTTGTTTTTGGGGGCCGTGCGGGGGGGGGGTTTCTCGCCATTAAACCCCCTCCCCCACCCCCCTGTTTTTCCTCAATCCCCCGTTTTTATCTTTAAGTTTTTCCAAATTTTCCCTTTTTTCCCCAATTTTCGGCGATTTCTGGCGGGTTTGGTTCCCCTCCCCCTTCAATCCCCTGCTCCCCTTTTTTCCCCTCCCCCCTCCCCCTTTCCTTTCCCTTTCTCTGTTTTTCCTTCGTTTTCCCCTTTTTTCCCCCTTTGATTTTCCCTTTTCTTTCCTACTTTTGAATGTTTCCGGGTTTTTTTTCTCCCCCCTCCCCAAATCCCGCCCTTCAATCCCTTCCCCCTTTTTTTTTACCCCTCCCCGCCTCCTATATTTGTCCCTATTTCCCTTTTTTCCCCTGTTTTTCCGCCTTTTCCCCTGTTTTTTTTCCCTTTTCCCCCTTTAATCTCGATTCTTTTCTTTCCGCGTTTCTTGGGTATTTTTTTCGGGCCCCTCCCCCCAATCCCGCCCTTCAATCCCTTCCCCCGCCTCCCTTTTATTTATAATTCCTCTTTTTCCCTTTTTTTTTCCCGTTTTTTCCCGATTTTTCCCCTTTTTTCAGCCCCCCCCAAACCACGTGGCCGCGCGCGCGCGCCTTTTGTGAGCGACGTCACCGGCGGCGGCCGCCCCTGATTGGCGGGTTGAACGGAAACGGGGGCGGGGCTTTCGCCGCGGCGGCCGCTGATTGGCCGCTTGAGGCGGAAGTGGGGGCGGGGCTTCCTGTGGGCGCTTCCGGGGGCTCCGCGTGCGGGTTTGGGGGGGGAGGGGAAACGGGCGGGGTCAAAGGTCACGACGTGTCGCGACATCGGCCCCGACAGAGCCCGAGAGAGGGAAAATGGACCCGAGGGGATGGAACCGGACGGAGTCATCGAGGTGAACGGGGCGGACTGGGGCGGACTGGGAGGGGTTAAATCAAACTGGGAGGGACTGGGTGGGACTGGGAGGGGGGAAAGTCAAACTGGGAGGGACTGGGAAGGGTTAAAGTGGGACTGGGAGGGACTGGGTGGGACTAGCAGGGGGGAAAGTCAAACTGGGAGGGACTGGGAGGGGTTAAAGTGGGACTGGGAGGGACTGGGAGGAGTCCAGATCATACTGGGATAGAGTGGGAGGAGTCAGAACTATACTGTAATTAACTGGGATGAGTCAGAGTTACACTGGGATGGACTGGGAGGGGCGTGAACCAAACTGGGATGGACTGGGAGAAGTCCAAACCAAACTGGGATGGACTGGGAGGAGTCAGAGCCAAACTGGGAGGGGTCCAATCCCTCCTGGGCAAACTGGAATCTGCAGCAACCCTTACTGGGAACGACTCTGCTGCACTGGGGCTGCACTGGGCTGGCACTGGGGGGTCTCTGGGCCATCACTGGTCCTTACTGGTCCTTACTGGTCCCTCGTGGTGCCCCGCAGAGCAACTGGCACGAGGTGGTGGATTCGTTTGACGAGATGAACCTGTCGGAGCCGCTGCTCAGGGGCATCTACGCCTACGGCTTCGAGAAGCCCTCGGCCATCCAGCAGAGAGCCATCCTGCCCTGCATCAAAGGTGGGACCCCCCCGGGCCCCCCCAAAACGGGACCGGGACCCCCCAAAACCCCCAAATCCACCCAGAAATAGCCAAAATCCCCAGAAAACCCTGCCCAAATCCACCCAAAGTGCACCCAAAACCCGCCCCAGCAGTGGCTCCTCCTGCCCTGCAGCAAAGGTGGGACCCCCCCAAAGCCCTGGGACCCCCCAAAATGGACTCGGGACCCCCAAAAACCCAAAAAATCTGTTCTGTTCTGTCCCCAGGCTGTGATGTTACTGTGTCTGTGTCCCCAAGTTATGACATCACTGTGTCTGTTTGTTCCTGGGCTGTGATGTCATTTTGTCTGTCCTGGGGTTATGACATCACTGTGCGTGTGTGTGTCCCCAGGCTATGACATCACTTCCTGTTCAGTCCCCAGGCTATGAC
>NW_020886170.1:5065-7322 GCF_003945725.1 Corapipo altera
GTCCCCAGGCTATGACATCACTTCCTGTTCAGTCCCCAGGCTATGACATCACTTCCTGTTCTGTCCCCAGGCTATGACATCACTTCCTGTTCTGTCCCCAGGCTATGACATCACTTCCTGTTCTGTCCCCAGGCTATGATGTCATTGTCTCTCTTCTGTCCCCAGGCTATGACATCACTTCCTGTTTTGTACTAGGCTATGACATCACTCTATTCTGTCCCCAGGTTATGACATCACTCTGCTCTGTCTCCAGGCTATGACATCATTGTGTGTTTGTCCCCAGGCTATGACATTGCTTCCTGTTCTGTCCCCAGGCTATGACATCACTTCCTGTTCTGTCCCCAGGCTATGACGTCATCGCGCAGGCGCAGTCGGGCACGGGGAAGACGGCCACGTTCGCCATCTCCATCCTGCAGCAGGTCGAGCTCGACCTCAAGGCCACCCAGGCCCTCGTGCTGGCCCCCACCCGCGAGCTGGCCCAGCAGGTAAACCAGTATGGACCAGTATAAACCAGTATGGACCAGTATAAACCAGTATGGACCAGTACAGACCAGTATAACCCAGTCCCCCCACTGCCTGGGCAGGGCGGGGCCTCCCCGTGGCCCCGGGTCCCGAATCCAGCGGGGGGAGAACAAAGAGCTCCCAGTTCATCCCAGTCCGGACCAGTGACCGGCGCTGGTTCAGGGGGGGGGGAGGAGGTTGGGGGGGAATTGGGGAAGTTTGGGGGTCCCGGGGGGGTTTCAGGGAATTTGGGAGGTTTGGGGGTCCCAGGGAGGGTTCAAGGGGTCCTGGAGGGTTTTTTTGGGGAATTTTGGGAAGTTTTGAGGGATTTGGGAGGGGGGGGGTTGAAGGGGTTTGGGGG
This sequence comes from Corapipo altera, assembly GCF_003945725.1. Classification (NCBI taxonomy): domain Eukaryota; kingdom Metazoa; phylum Chordata; class Aves; order Passeriformes; family Pipridae; genus Corapipo; species Corapipo altera. The sequence continues at coordinate 5,928 of NW_020886170.1, forward strand.
GTCCCTTTAAAGGTTCTTGGGGGTCTTCAGTGGGTTTCAGGGGTGGGTTTTTGGGGCCCAAAGTGGGGTTTTGGGGGTTTTCTGGGGCGTTCTTCCCCCTTATGATGTCACCGATGACATCATGTGATGTCACCGATGACATCACAGGTCCATAACATCCCAGTGGTGCTGAGGGATAATTTGGGGAAGAAAGGGGGGTATTAACTTGAATCCAGGGGGGATTTTTATGGCCAAAATCGGGACTTTGGAGGGTTTCCTGGCATGGGTTTTCTCTTTGGTGACATCACTGATGACATCACTGATGACGTCACAGATCCAGAGCGCAGTGATGGCGCTGAGGGACAACTTTTGGGGGGGGGGGGGGGGGGGGGGGGGTTACCTCAATTTTTTCCCGGGGGGGGGGGGGGGGGGCCAGGGGGGGGTTTTTTTTTTAAGGCCGAAAACGGGATTTTGGGGGTTTTTTCGGGCCGTTCTTTCCCCCGCTGACGTCACCGCTGACGTCACCGCTGACGTCCCAGATCCAGAAGGTGGTGATGGCGCTCGGGGATTACATGGGGGCCTCGTGCCACGCCTGCATCGGGGGCACCAACGTCAGGGCCGAGGTCCAGAAGCTGCAGCTCGAGGCCCCTCACGTCGTGGTCGGGACCCCCGGGAGGGTCTTCGACATGTTGAACCGCAGATACCTCTGTGAGTGACCCGAAAACGGCCCAACTCACCCCAAAAACGGCCTCGGGGACCCCGGGAACCCCCGGAAACACCCAAAAAAATGGGTGAAACCCCCCCAAAAATGAACTAAACCCCTCCACCCAAAACACTCAAAATCGCCCCAAAAACCGGCTGCAGGAATCCCCAGAACCCCCCAAAAGTGGGGAAAAAAATGCCCAAAACGTCCCAAAATCCTCCCAAAAAAGGCCCCAGTTAAAGCGATCCTCATTTTGGGGGGTTCTTCAATTTGGGGGGGGGGGGTGCCTTATTTTTTGGGGGGGGGGGGGTCCTATAATTTGGAGGGGGTCCCTCAGTTTGGAGGGGAAGGGTTTCCAATTTTAGGGGAGGGTCCCAATTTTTGGAGGGGGTCTCGATTTGAAGGGGTCCCCAATTTGGGGGCTCTCAGGTTTTGGGGGAGGGTCCCAAATTTCGGGGTGTCCCCCCCCGTGATGAGCCGCGTGTCACCTGACCCCGGGTATTTTGGGGGGGGGGGTCCCGGCCCCGCGTCCTGCGGGGTCTGACCCCCAAAATCCCCCCGGGGGCTGATCAACGGCAGGGCTGAGGGGGGGACCCCCAAAATCACCCCTGGGACCCCCAAAATCACCTTGGGAACCCCAAAACCCCCCTGGGACCCCCAAAAACCCCCCTGGGACCCCCAAAATCACCCCTGGGACCCCGAAACCCCCCCCC
>NW_020886171.1:0-7321 GCF_003945725.1 Corapipo altera
GAATCCTCCTCCTTGAGGTCGTTCATCTGCAGCGTCACCGTGCCCTGCCCGTTGTCCCTGGCGATGGTGAACCGACCCTGCACCGACGGCGCGTACTGGGTGTAACCACCATCATCACTGATCCCAGCGACGTATTCCAGTCCCTTCCCGGGGCTCTGGCGCACCCACATCATGGCGTAGCTGGCGAAGGTGAAGCCGGAGGCGCGGCACAGGAGCCGCAGGGACTCCCCCGGGGCCTTGAATGTCAACCGTTGACCCCAAATCTTGACCATTGATTCCAAGTCTCGGCCACTGACCCCAAATCTCAACCATTGACCCCAAATCTCAACCGTTGACCCCAAAACTCAACCATTGACCCCAAATCTCAACCGTTGACCCAAATCTCAACCATTGACCCAAATCTCAACCGTTGACCCCAAAACTCAACCATTGACCCCAAATCTCAACCGTTGACCCCAAATCTCAACCATTGACTCAAATCTCAACCATTGACCCCAAATCTCAACCATTGACCCAAATCTCAACCGTTGACCCCAAATCTCAACCGTTGACCCCAAATCTCAACCATTGACCCAAATCTCAACCATTGACCCCAAATCTCAACCGTTGACCCCAAATCTCAGCCGTTGACCCCAAATCTCAACCGTTGACCCCAAATCTCTGCCCTCGGCCCCAAACCTTGACCCTTTCCCAAAAACCTTGGGCAGTGTTGGGTTTGGGCCAATGTTTTGGGTCAATGAGTTGGGGTTTGGGACCAACGGTCGACATTGCGGGGAAGGGCCCAGGTTTGGGGAGATGGGGGCACCCGGCACAGGGTGGGCGGGGTCACCACTGCAACAACTGGAACCAGTACGAACACCAGCACCAGCAACACCACCCGTAGCACCATAACCACCACCAGCACCACCAGCACCACCGGCAGCACCACCCCGGGCACAGAAATAGGTGCCGGAATCCTCCTCCTTGAGGTCGTTCATCTGCAGCGTCACCGTGCCCTGCCCGTCGTCCCTGGCGATGGTGAACCGGTCCCGCACCGACGGCGCGTAGGCGGTGTAAGCACCGGTGTAGCTGATCTCGGCGACCCATTCCAACCCCTTCCCGGGGCTCTGGCTCACCCACAGCATGGCGTAGTTGGCGAAGGTGAAGCCGGAGGCGCGGCAGAGGAGCCGCGGGGACTCCCCCGGGGCCTTGAATCTCAACCGTTGACCCCAAATCTTGACCATTGACCCCAAATCTCAAAGTTGACCCCAAATCTCAACCATTGACCCCAAACCTCAACCGTTGACCCCAAACCTCAACCGTTGACCCCAAACCTCAACCACTGACCCCAAACCTCAACCCTTGACCCAACCCATTGGCCCAAACCCAGCACTGTCCAAGGCTTTCGGCAAAGGGTCGAGATTTGGGGTCAACATTTGAAATTTAGGGTTGATGGTCAAGATTTGGGGTCAATGGTTGAGATTTGGGGTCAATGGTCAAGATTTGGGGTCGATGGTCAAGATTTGGGGTCAATGGTCAAGATTTGGGGTCAGTGGTTGAGATTTGGGGTCAGTGGTTGAGATTTGGGGTCAATGGTTGAGTTTTGGGTCAGTGGTTGAGATTTGGGGTCAATGATCGACATTTGAGGCCAAAGTCGAGCTCCGGGGCCAAAATATTTGAGATTTGGGGCAAAGAGTCGGGATTTGGGGTCAAAGATCGGGAATTGGGGCCGAACCAACCCGAGGTCGGGACCAACGCCCCAATTCCGGCCCCGAACTCGGCTCCTTCACAAAATCTCAGCAATAAACCTTTTTTTTTTGCCCAAAATCTCAGTTTTTGGCCCCAAAATCCCCGTGGGGGGGGAGGGGCCCCGAAAGCAGCAGCTGCCGCGAAAGCCCCGAGAGCGAAACCGAGTTCTGGGCCAAAAAAAGGCCTTTTCGGGGCTCTCGGGGGTTTTGGGGAAGTCCCAAAAGGGGAGGGGTCAGCCCTGGAAAGGGGGCGGGGCCTGGCCCAGAAATTGGGGGGAAAAAGGGCCGATTTGGGTCATTTCGGAGCCGTTCGGGGACTTTTCGTCCCGAGGAGCTTCGTTATTTCGAATTTCATTTCATTCTATTTTATTTTAATCGGGTTTTATTAATTTAATTCCTTTATATTGAATTTTATTTATTTAGAGTTGCATTTTATTTTTTTAAATTTAATTTATTTATTTTATTTATGTCGAATTTTATGGTTTTATATTTTATTTTATTTGTTTTATTTATATTGAATTTTATATATTATGATTTATTAGTTACTTTTATTTATTTTTAATTTTATTTATTTAAAGTCATATTTTATTTTATTTATTTTATTTATATTGACTTTTGTGGATTTATATTTTATTTTATTGCTTTTATTTATATTACACTTTGTGGATTTATATTTTATTTTATTTCTTTTATTTATATTATATTTTAGGTATTTATATTTTATTTTATTTGTTTTTTTTATATTGAATTTTATGCATTTATAGTTCCATTTTATTTTATTTTATGTATTTATAATTTTATTTTATTTGTTTTATTTATATTGAATTCTATGTATTTATATTTTATTTCATTAGTTTTATTTGTATTTCTTTTATTTATTTGTAATCCTATTTTATTCTATTTATTTTATTTATATGGGATTTTATGTATTTATAGGTTTGATTTATATTGAATTTTATTTATTTATGGTTGCATTTTGTTTTATTTTATTTATATTGAATTTTATGTATTTATATTTTATTTAATTGGTTTGATTTATATTGAATTTTATTTATTTGTAGTTATATTTAATTTGTTTTATTTGTAATGAATTTTATTTATCCGTAGTCATATTTTATTTTATTAATTTAATTTATATTGAATTTTATGTCGTTCTATTTTATTTTATCGGTTTTATTTATGTTGAATTGTTTTTCTTTATATTACTGGTTATATTTTAAATTAATTATTATTATTTTCTTATTATGATTTTTTAATCCTTATTTTTAATTGAGATTTTAAATTATTATTTTAAATTGGTTTTAATTATGAATTTTACTCATTGATTACACTTTAAAAAAAATTATTTATTATTAACTTATTTTTTATTATGGTTCTTAATCCTTATTTTTATTTGAGATTTTTAATTACTATTTTAAATGATGAATTTTAATTATATCATTACTTATATTTTAAATTATTAATTTATTATTAATTTAATTTTATTATTATTTGTGACAATTTTTAATTGAGATTTTTAATTACTATTTTAAATTATTTTTAATTAGGAATTTTACATCAAATTACATTTTATTTATTATTAATAATTTTTTATTAGTTGAGATTTTAAAATACTATTTAAAATTATTCCTAATTATGAATTTCACTCATATTGTCCATTAGATTTTAAATGAATTATAAATTTATTAATTATTAATTTAATTTATTACTATTAATTTATTTTTATTATAATTTTTAATCCATATTTTTAGTTGAGATTTTTAAGTACTATTAAAAATTATTCTTAATTATGAATTTCACTCATATTATTGATAAGATTTTAATTAATTAATTAATTATTAATTTAATTTATTATTATTAATTTCTCTTTTATTATGATTTTTAATCCCTATTTTTGATTGATATTTTTGAGTATTATTTAAAATGATTTTTAATTCTGAATTTCACTCATGTTATTGATTAGATTTAAAATTCATTATTAATTTCTTAATTATAAAATTAATTTCTTATCACGAATTTATTTTTAATTTTTAATTCTTATTTTTAATGACTATTTTAAATTCTCTTTTCCTTCCCCTTTATTTTCATTAATTCCTCCTTCTCCAACTTTTAATTTAATTTTGATTTTTCTTCCAATTAATCGAATTTTAATCCGATTTCGCTTAAATTCATTAATTTATTAATTCCAATTAATTTTTCTCTCATTAATTCCTCGACCTCGATTCGATTTTTTATTTTAATTTTTTAATCGAGTTTTTATTTTACTTTTGAATTTTAATTTTAAATCACATTTTTAACTTTAACTTTTAATTTTAATTTTCAATCCGATTTTTTATTTTAATTTTGACTTTTAATTTTTAATCTAATTTTTAACTTTAATTTTTAATTTTTATTTTTGATTTTATTCATTCATTGGTGGAACCATTATTCTTATTTTCCTTTTATTTTATTAATTGTTGTTATTCTTATTTCCTATAATTTTTAGTTCTATTTAAAAACATAATTACAGCATTTTCTGTATAAATAAATTCATTATTTTAATTCAATTTCTGCCACTTTATTCCCGATTTTTAACACCATTAAAGGTTTTATTTAATATTTTTATTAATATTTAATATTTTATTAATATTTAATATTTTAACCATAATTTAATATTTTATTAATATTTAATATTTAATATTTTTATTAATATTTAATATTTTATTAATTGTGATAATTTCGGTTGTTTTTTTCTTGGTTTAATTCAATAAAAATTAATTAAATTTCACGTTTCTTTGCTTTTGTTTTTTGTGTCCCTAAAAGTTTTCTGGTTTCTTTTTGCAAACATTTATAAAGTTTTATGTGAATTTATTAATTTACATTTTTTGGAGCTTTTATTTTATTTTATTTTATTTATTGCCTCATTTATTACATGACTTATTTTATATTATTTATTCTTTTATTTGGGATATTTATTATATTATTTATTTTATTTATTTTACTTATTATTAATATTTTATTATTAATAAAATATTTATTATTATATTATTTATATTATTATATTATTATATATATAATATATAATATATATAAAATATATAATATAATATATAATATAATATATATAATATATAATACAATGTATATTATATATATTATATTATTATATTATTATGTATAATATAATATTATTTTATTATTAATATTTTATTATTATTAATATTTTACTTATTATTATATTACTTATGTTATTTTATTTATGATTATTTATTATATGACTTATTTTATATTATTTATTTTATATTATTTGTTATTTTATTTATGATATTTTACTTATTATATTACTTATTTTTTATTATTTTATTTATGATTATTATATTTATTTTTTAATATTTTATGATATTATTTATTTTATATTATTTATTATTTATTTATGATATTATTTATTTAATATTCTTTATTATTTTATTTTTATTTATTATATTAGTTATTTTAAATATTGTTTATTATTGTTTATTATTTATTAATTCACCTATTTTATTTTATATTCTTTATTATTTTATTTATTGTATTTTCTTTATTATATTATTATATTTATTATATTGTTCGATTTATGTCATTATTATATTTAATATATTATTTCTTATATTATTGATTATTATTTATTATATTATAATAAATATAATAAATATTATTACACTTATATTATTTATTATATTATATTATTATTTATTATATTATTTATTATAATATATATATATTATATTATTATATTATATTATTATACTATATTATTACACGTTTTTATACATAGTAAGTAATAATATAAGTGGTTAATATAAATGTAATATAAATTAATCGAAATTAATCTATAAAATTGAAATTATATCAATTTAAACAAATATAAATTTCATAAATAATTTATAAATATATAAATAAATAAATATATAAATATAAATATAGAAATATAAATATAGAAATATAAAATTAAATTGAAATATATTCAATTAAATATATATTAAATTAAATACAAATTAAATTAATATATAAATAAAAAAATTAAAATTACTTATATTTATATTTATATTTATATTGATAAATTTTAATTTAGTTAATAAATAAATCAATAAAGAAATAAATTAAAAATTGATTCTATTTATGGTATTTATATCGATACATTTTGATTTAATTTAGAAATAAATTAATAAAGAAATAAATTAATTTAAATTAATCTATTTATGGTATTTATATCGACACATTTTGATTTAATTGCTAAATAAATTAATAAATAAATAAATAAATTAAAAATGATTCTATTTATGTCGATAAATTTTTATTTAATTTATAAATAAATAAATTAATAAATAAATTAAAAATTATTTTATTTATCATATTTATATAAATTAAAAATTATTTTATTTCTCATATTTATATTGATAAATTTTAATTTCATTTCTAAATAAATCATTAAATAAATTAATTAAAAATGATTCTATTTATGGTATTTATATCGATACATTTTGATTTAATTTATAATTAAATTAATAAAGAAATAGATAAATTAAAAATGGTTCTATTTATGGTATTTATATTGATACATTTTGATTTAATTTATAATTAAATTAATAAAGAAAATATAAACTAAAAATGGTTCTATTTATGGTATTTATATTGATACATTTTGATTTAATTTATAAATAAATTAATAAAGAAATTAAATAAATTAAAAGCGACTTTATGGTATTTATATTTATAGTTTTTTATTTAATTTAGAAATAAATTAATGTGTTATTTATATTTATAATTTTTATTTAATTTAGAACTAAATTATTAAATTATTAAATTAATAAATTAATAAATTAATAAATTAAAACCAGTTCTATTTATCCTATTTATATAAATACATTTTTATTTAATTCGTAAAAAAATTAATAAAGAAATAGAGAAATAAATTAAAAATTATTCTATTTATGGTGTTTATATTGATAAATTGTTATTTAATTTCTACACAAATTAATAAATAAAGAAATAAATAAAACAATTCTATTTATCGTATTTATATAAATGCATTTTTATTTAATTCATAAAAAAATAATAAAGAAATAGAGAAATAAATTAAAAATTATTCTATTTATGGTGTTTATATTGATAAATTGTTATTTAATTTATACACAAATTAATAAATAAAGAAATAAATAAAACCCGATTCTATTTATTGTGTTTATAAAAACACATTTTTATTTAATTCTTAAAAAAATTAATAAAGAAATAAATTAAAAATTAATCTATTTATGGTGTTTATTTTTATTTAATTTATACACAAATTAATAAATTAATAGATAAATAAAACCCGATTTTATTTATTGTATTTATAAAAATAAATTTTTATTTAATTCGTAAATAAGTTAATAAAGAAATAAATTAAAAACTATTCTATTTATGGAGTTTATATCGATTCATTTTTATTTAATTTATACATAAATTAATAAATTAATAAATAAAAAATTATTCTATTTATGGTGTTTATTTCGATTTTTATTTAATTTATACACAAATTAATAAAGAAATAAATAAAACCCAATCTTATTCATCGTAATGATATAAATACATTTTTA
>NW_020886172.1:0-7319 GCF_003945725.1 Corapipo altera
CCCGGACCCCCCAAACTCACCCGACACCACCATGGCCTCGTTGGGACAGGATGTCCTACAGGCTAGTGTGGTGTCTCATTTGGAGTGAAAAGTACTTTTCAAAGAAACCCAGGGTGCCCCGCCAACCCCGGCTCTCTGCTCCAGGTGGGCCGCCTCCTCTCCGCCTCCTCTCCCTCCTCTGCTTTCCTCTCCCTCCCTCCCTTCCCCACAGAGGAGGCGGAGCCGGGTTGGTTGGCAGGGGTGCGGGTTGCTATGGGGGAGCTCAAGATTGACAGGTCAGGAGCTCCTGTCACACCATCGTCTCTTCCCTTGCATCCCTCCTCTGTTGGCACGCGGAGACTCCTGAATTTTCCTCCAGGGCATGCGCTTGTGAGAATGGTCTGGGGCACGAGAGGCAGATCATCCCTCCGTGCTCAGCACCCCGGGCTCAGCCTCTCCTGGCCTGTCCCAGGGAACATCCCTGCTGGAAGCAGGAGCGCTTCTGCTGGCAACAAAGACCACTTGGGGTTTTTGTAGGGGGTCTGGCACCAGTGCTATGGCGAGGCAGTGCATGGGAGAAGCACCTTCCCCAGAGAAAGCTCGGACGTGTCATGGCATCTCCCACCTGCTTTGGACTTCATGGAGATGCAGTCTCTGTAAGTGAGCTCTGCTGTGTCCCTCCTCCTGCTCCTCTTGCTCAGAGGACCAGGGAACAGCCTGTCACACCTGAACTGGATGTGCTGGAACAGGAACAACTGCAGCAGGTGGAGGGGCACTCAAAGGCACAGCCAAAAAGTTCATTCTCTTTCCCATCGTTGTCACCTCCGTAGGAGGACATGAAGGACCAGCAGGGCAGGGTGTGATCTGGAAAACCCAGGTGAACCTCCCAGGGCATGCATCCCAGACCTGCCAACAACTCTTGGTTGGCACTCACAATAGAACCACTACTTCCAGCACTGGCTTCTCACCCAGTCCACAGAGGTTCTTTAGCCTTCCCTGGAGAGATACAGAAGGACTAAACAGGCTGTCTCTGTTTGCATTGCACAGACAAGTCTTGAGCACACACCTGGTGTTGGTGTGGGGAGATGACTCTGAGCAAGTACAAATGCCATCAGCCTCCTGGGGGAGCCTTGAAGTTGTGTGGGACAAAGAGTGTCTCGGTGTCACTTTGCATTTATGGTACTAAACCCTGGCAAAGCCCCTGCATGCAGCTCTGGGATATGCTTCTGTGGACAGGCCGTGGGGCATCTCAGATAGTGGCAGAGCAGGTGGCACCCCACAAGGGCTGAGGTGCATCCAGGCTCCGGGCATGGCAGCAGAAGCCCCAGGAGATACTGCCTCTGCTGCCATGAACTCTCTGCGTCTGTGTGCAAGGGAAGAACTTGTGCGTCTGAAAACCCTTGCGTGAGCGAGCGGTGAGCCCCTGTCAGGGCACCACTGACTCTTGGCCAACTGGCCATCCACCAGGACCCCAGAGGCCATTTTCCAGCACTGTTACGCAGCATGTCATTCCCAGTCTGTCCGTACATCCCGGGTTGCCCCATCCCAGGGACAGAATCCGGCACTTCCCCTTGTTGAACTTCCTCTGGTTGAGGATTGCCCAAACCTCTGCTTTGAGGTCTCTCTGCAGGGCCTCCCTCTTCCATGAGGCCCTAGAGTGTTACAATGGCCCCTTGATTCCATGGGAATCTGCAGTGTTCAGTGTTCCATGTGTTACGTGAGGCCCCATATTGTCACAATGGCACTGAAATGAGAGAGGATCTCCTTTCTAAACAACTTCGTAAATCAGAAGTTTTTCTTAGATAAAAATCCTAATCAACAAAGGGATTTGCTTTCTTGGCATGGTAGCGGTCTTTTCTTTTAAGACTACAATTAGTTTTAGGAGAGAGAATGTAGATGATACATGGAAACTAATAGGGAGTGTATCGTCTGCCCATCTTCAAGAAATTAGCTTACATGCCTCAGGACACTTGTTCATAAGAGATTGTTCTGTTAAGAAGAAAGTCAATTTTACATTGTTTAAGCCAATGGGAAGTTCTAAGACACATGTCTTAGCTGGTCCTAGAACATTTAGTTTAGGGATTAGAGGTCGGATAGATCAATCAGAGATGCTACGAGGCCTGCTAAGCGAGAAGACCACTCTGCGAAAATGACTGCCCCTCCCAGAAGAAATGGACGCTAGATGGCAGTCTTGCTCCACAAATACAATCCCAGATGCTATTTGACCCCAAAATCATAAGTATGGACTGCTTGTGAAGGGGGGGGGGTCTTTCAAGTATCACTGTCTTTCTATTCCGAAATTTATACTGATTCTTTGATTCATGCATGGTAGAGTACTCCCATGAATCCCCAGCTGGCATATTAAAGAAATGTTCAATCCAATGCTTTCTGGTCATTGGGTTTAATTCTTTTGTTTTATCCCTTTGATTCCATGAAGTTCCAAAGATATCCCAGGGTTTGTTTGATTCCATGAGGTCCCGCACGTCCCAATGACGTCCCTTAATTCCCTGGTTTTCTGTTGTTTCCCAGGGAATATTTGCTTCCATGATGCAGGGCAGTGTCACGACGGCTGCTTGATTCCGTGAGTTCCCCCAGTGTCCCAGCAGTCCTTTGGTTCCATGAGACCCTGCAATGTTGCAGTGGGTTGACCTTGTCTGGATGCCAGGTGCCCACCAAGCCGCTCTATCGCTGCCCTTCCCAGCCAGACAGGAGAGACAGAAAAAGATGGAAAATTACTTCTACCTTGAGATCAGGCACTTTACTAAAGCAAAAGCCAAAGTTTGTGCATGCATAAGTGAAGAGGAAAATAAAGAGATTTATTCTCTACTTCCCGTCAGCTGCCACGCCTGGCCACTTCACGGGAAGCAGGGCTTCACCACACAGAGAGGCCGCTCAGAAGGCAAGTATTGTAAAAAAATGGATTTCCCCGCTCTCCTGTTCCTTTCCTGAGCTTTTGTAGCTGAGTTGACGCCATATATTCTGCAATGTCCCTTTGGTCCATTTGGCTCAACTGGCCTGTCTGTATCCACTCCCATGATCTTGCCCCCGATTCAAGGGAGGAAGCTGACAATGCGGATGCTGGGCCAGCCCTGCTCAGCAGCTGCCAAAGCACTGGTGTGATTAACCCCTTTGTAGCTCCCAATGCAAAGCACAGGACTGTGACGGCTGCAGTGAGAAACTGAACTGCAGCTCAGACAGACCCAAGACACGTGGGATCCTGAAATGTCTCAGGGTTCCTTTGGTTCCACGATGCCCCCCGTGTCACCATGACACAGCTGTCAGACCTGGCAATAGAAAATATAAAGTCGAAAAATAAATAAAAAAATTCAGAAGAAATCATCTTAAAGTCATGCTAAGCCTGTCTTCTACAGTCCAGAATCTACACAGATGTGTGACTGCAGATACTTGGGATGAGGGTAGATGCTCAGAGGAATTCATGGGCTTTGGTCTAGGAAATCTGTCCCCAAAGTTTTCACTGCCTTTTCCTCCTCGGACAGTTCCTGATGCCCGGAGGAAGCTCATGTCCAACAGCAGCTCCATCCCCCACTTCCTCCTCCTGGCATGCGAGGGCTGCAGCTCTTGCACTTCTGCTTCTTCCTGGGCATCTCCCTGGCTGCTCTCCTGGGCAACGGCCTCATCCTCAGCGCCGTAGCCTGCGACCACCACCTGCACACCCCCATGGGCTTCTTCCTGCTCAACCTCTCCCTCACAGACCTGGGCTGCATCTGCACCACTGTCCCCAAAGCCATGGTCAATTCCCTCTGGAACACCAGGGGCATCTCCTACTCAGGATGAGCTGCACAGGTGTTTTTTGCTTTTCTTCTTGATCCCAGTGCAGGTTGCCCTTCTCACCATCATGTCCTACGACCGCTACGTGGCCATCTGCAAAGCCCTGCACTACAGGACCCTCCTGGGCAGCAGAGTTTGTGCCCACGTGGCAGCAGCTGCCTGGGCCACTGGGAAGAGGGTCTGGCCCTGGGGCTGCAGGAGCTGCCGCCTGAGCTGATGATCTCCTGAGCAGTCCAGACATGCAGTCACTCTCCCTGTCCTCTATTTCCTCCCTTTCTTGCTGCACGACCAGAAACGACTGTGCTGCTCTGCTGGGCTGGGGCGGGGCAGGGAGATGGGGGGGACCGGGGAGGGGCTGGACTGGGCAGTTCCAGGGAGTAGAAAACCCCAATGTTCATCTGAAGTGTAGGAGTGGGCACGGTGGGAGCACTACAGGGCAGAGGTGGCTCCAGGCTCTGGGAGTGGCAGCAGGAGCCCAGAGAGACACTGCCCCTGCTGCAAGGAACTGCCTGTGTGTGTGCGAGGAAAGGACTCATGTCTCTGAACACCCCAGTGTGTGTGAGTAGTGCATCAGTCCAGCTCAGGGGTGGACACCTCTCAGAGCCCTGACACATTTCTGGGTGTGACTCCAGGAAAACCCCCACTGTGCCAGGGAGTTATCAGATCCTTTGCTGTCACCCTCCTGGGGTCCTGTGTAATGATGAAACTAGAAAAGGTGATCATCAGACCCTGTTAATTTTCTAAGGGGAGAAATGCCACTGCCGGAAAGAAGTGTCACTGAAGAGGTGAGAAGAGGGAACATCATTGTTTCCTTCAGCCTGTTCCACAGCAGGTTCCTCTGGAGCCCCAGGGACACCTGCGGGGAACCCAGAGGGGCAGAGAAAGGGCTGCCTTTGGCTCTTGCTGTGCTGCTCAGCTGGACCGGGCTCCTGGCACACAGGGAGCTCCTGGCAAGTGGGCAGCACTGCAGAGAGACAGCTCTGCCCAGGAGCAGCTCCTCTGCACAGCCCAGCAGGGCCGAGGGCACTGCCTGTAGGCACGAGAGAAGAGAAGTAAGGCAGAGGGAGGTTAAAGGCAGCAGAAAGATGGGAGGTGTTCAGCTGAGACTTCCCTTGGGGACACGACTTCACACTCCTCTGCAGAGTGAGTCTACAGGTGCAGGGCAATGTCGCTTGTGTTCGTGGGGGAATCTCCTAAAGCTAGCACATCCCACAGCCTTGCGCATCTGTCAGGACTCTCCCAGTTTCTCTGTTGCACAGGAGGAGGATGTTCTCCAGGGCAGGCCTTCCCTGCAGCACCGTCAGAGGGACAGCACAGGTAGGTTCCTTCTCCCAGGGATGGTTGCAGGGTGGGAAGGTGGGGGTTCAGCCAGGGGTGCCCGGGGCTGTCCTGCAGAGCAGGGTCCCTGTGCTCCGGGGTTCTTTGTGTCAGGGTAGGGACCCTGCTGCCTGCTGGGATCAGGTCTCATCCTGCCTGGGTAGTTGCCCACACCTCTGCAGGAAGAAGCTGTCGGTGGGTGGCGAGAACCCTAGCAGGAGCCAGGCAGGGTCTTCCTGCCATTGGATGAGTGCTGTGGGAGGTCAGGGCTGCTCCCAGATCCAGATCACACCAGCACATTTGCAAGGCCCAAAAGAGTTAACTAAGAAATTTGGGCCTGCTAACAAGCTACCAACATCCAAAACAATCTGTGCTCATTCTGTTCTACTTACTGGGCCAAAGCTTAAGAGAATGGTAAAAGAACATGTAATAGACCTAGAAGTAATAAAGATGCAGTAGGATTAGGTAGACATTTGAATAGAAAAAATAGGCCAGGAGCCAGGGTTTTTTCCAAGCTTCAGTGAGCGGGTCAAGAACAATGGAAGTGAAGAAGGGTCAAGCTGAGGAAGATGAGTTTAAGCCCCCAGTCCCATGGAGGAAGAGCGGAAGTACCCTCAGGATTGAGGGCCAAGAGAAGCACCGCCCCAAGCCCCGCCTGAGCCCCGCCTATACTCCGCCTATTATTAATATGCATAGATACATGTTGTAATCACCTGAATATGCATTTAATCACATCCAAAAATTGTATAAAAGTGTTGATTCTCTGGAAACCCTTCGAGCAAGTTTGTCCAGCGCGAACTGGCTTGCTCCCAACTTTGAATAAACAAATACCTTGCTGCTTAAAGATAAAAAGTCTCTGAGTAGTTTCTCAGACCGATTTTTCAGATTCACTCTCAGGCCAAAGTGAGTGCACAGACATCCAGATGGAGTGATGACAGGGAAGTCATGAATGGATTTCTGATGCTGAGTCTATTGTTTTGAAATCAGAAAATGTGCTGTTGAAGTCATCGTTAGCCTTTGAGAGGGAAACAGGAGAAAAATCGGATAAACTTCTTGCTAAAAATGAGCTGCTTCAAACTGAGGTTGACCACTTTCAAAGTCTTGTTAAAATTTGGATGATTCTGAAACGGTCAGCTCACCGATTACCCCCATCAATACTAGACAATGCCCGCAGTACAAAGGCATAAAGCCTTCCCAGCCCCTCCAGGAGCCCTCAAATCCCATCCCGGTCCCACAGGACACTCCCAACTTCCCCTCAAACCCTCCCCAGGCCCCCCGACTGCCTCCCAGACCCACAAAAGCCCACGAGATGCCCCCAAACCCCTCCCAGTCACCTCCAGCCCTCCCAGGATCCCTCAAACCCTCTTGCAGTTGCCCCCTTCCCCTCGAGGACACCCCCAAACTCTCTCCCAGTCCCTTCCCACACCCCCAACGATTCTCTAAAACTCTTCCCAGTCACCCCAATCTCCCCAGCTTTCCTCCCCAACCCCCCCAAGTTCCCCCAAACCCCTTCCCACTTACCTCCATGACCCCCAACCCCTTCTCAGCCTCCTCATTCCTTCCCAAACCCCCTCCCAGTTGCCGGCCCGTCCCCCAGGCTCGGGTGAGGAGGTGCCCCAGGCTGACGGGCCCGCCCTGCCAGGGGGCGGTTCCAGCAGCACGTCGGGAGCCACCCCGGGCCCAGAAAGCTCCCACCCGCCCTGGAGCCACCTCAGCTGCCCCTGCAGGAGAGAAATCCAGGCCGGAGCAGAGCAGGGGCGGGGCCGGGCTGGGACCTCGATGGACGAGAGCACTGAGAGAGCAGGGGAGAGACTGGGATGGGCTGAAAGGGCACTGGGAGAGAGAGGGGAAAGTTTTTTACCCTTTTCCTGGGCACTGGAACACCCTCTGCACCCCCGTTCCCTGCCGTGCCGGTTCTCCTTCCCCCCCAAGCCATGAACAGGTTTTGGGGCTCCCTCGTGGGTCGCAGCCAATAGAACGGCTCTGCTGGAATGACGTCATTGGCAAATTCTGCCCGGCCCCTCTCCTGGCGCCAGTGAGTCATCCAATAGAATGTTGATACTTCCGCGGGGGCTGTCGGGAGCGGGGAGGTGGGGGCGGGAGAGGGGAGGATCGCGATTGAACCCGATTGGTCCCGATCGATCCCTGCCCCAGGGTCTCCCCCCGCCGCGATGTTTTTCACGTGCGGTCCCAACGAGGCCATGGTGGTGTCGGGTGAGTTTGGGGGGTCCGGG
>NW_020886173.1:0-5888 GCF_003945725.1 Corapipo altera
GGAGGAGGAGGAGGAAGAGGAGGAGGAGGAGGAGGAGGACCCAGAGCAAGTCAGGCTGTGTCCAGCCACATACTGGTCCGTACTGGGAGGAGCAGAGCCAGCCACGAAAATCTCCGTGACAATGAAGCCAAACATTCCATCTATAATTCAGAGTGGGGTGGAAAGTGGATTCATAAAAAGAATTAAAAATAAAAACGTGGCTGAAACAGCAGGCATTTATGGCCCTGCTGGCGCTGAGGGAGGATGTGGCAGGACCTTCAGACGGGCACAGCGCCCAGCCCTGCCACGGCCACTGGTGCATACTGGGAGCACTGGGGGGCTGCGTGTGGGCACGGGGGTTCTCGGGGGCAGGAGGGGCATCCCTGGGGATTGTCCATCCCGAGGTGTGGGATGTGCATCCCCAGCCGGCACAGCCTGAGCATCCCAGGCCCATGGATGCTCCTGCTGCCTCTGGAGGGGTGTGCGGGGGTCCGTGCCGGGCAAAGCTGGTATTCCCGAGCTTTGAGCGGGACGAGGGGAGGGATTTGGCACCCGGGGCAGCGGGGGGACCAGAGCGGTGGGCACGGGCTGTTGTACGGTGGGCACGGGCTGTTGTACGGTGGGCTCGCACTGCCCTCCAGTGGGCGCATCGCAACTGCAGAGCTTCCCAGATGTGCCCCTGCTGCTGCCCAGATGTGCTCCAGCACTGCCCAGATGTGCCCCAGCACTGCCCAGATGTGCCCCCGCCCCTCCCCAGGGATGCCTGTCCCCCCCAAGCCGCGGGTGCGCTGAGCTGGGAGGGGGTCTCAGCTCTGCGGGGGTCGGGATAACTCTGCCCGGGACAGCCGGGGGTGGGTCCTTCCCTCCTCTCCTCCCCTTCCCGCTCACTGCAGGTTCCTCTTCTTGGCCACCTTGAGGGCCACGTTGTCGTAGTCGGTGTCGCCGAGCCACTCCTTGCCCTGCAGCAGGAAGGGCTGGCGCAGCGGGACGGGTCTCTTGGGCACGGCGTAGTCGTCCCGCTGGGGGTTGTAGGGCTGGTCGTGCCCGGGGGGCTCCTCGGGGGCCGCCTGCAGCCTCCACGCCTCGCCCTTCACCTCCTCGGGCTCGTCGTACACGGCCAGGGCGGAGAGACCCTCGGGCTCGTCGTAGATGTGCTCGGGCTTGGCGGCCGTGGGGCGCGGGGGGGGCTGCTGGGGGGGCTGCTGGGGAGCCCCCCCGGGCTCCCTGGGGTTGTAGAGGGGGTCGGGACCCCCCTCGGGGCCCCCCAGGCCGCCGAACTGGCGGGCCAGGAGGGCTTTGGCGATGGTGTCGAAGGGGACGGCGTACTCGCACTCCGCCCTGGCCGGGGCATCCTGCTTCCAGCTCTTGCCCGGCACCGCGGGTTTCCCACGGAGGAGGGAATCGCAGGGCTCGGCGTAGGGATAATCAGCCCCTCGGGAAGGCTCCCCAGCCCCGGAGCAGCCGCCGAGGGGGGGCATCACCACGGGGGGCTTGGCTTTGGGTACCTTCCCCTCACGGGCGGGCTCCTTGGGGCCGCCGGGCTCCTCGTGCCCCTGCGCCCAGCTGGGCGTCCTGGAGTGGCCAAGGGGCTGGGGGGCTTCTTCTCCAGGGCCCCCCCGGCCCCGGTGGGCGTCGATGGCCGACTCGATGGCCTGGAAGATCTCGTTGCCCTGGCGGGTGTCGAACTCGAAGTTGCCCTCCCCGGAGGTGCAGCGCCGGCCGGCCTCGAAGGAGAACGTCACCTGGGGAGGGAGGGGGGACACACAGCATCAATCTCTGCATCCCAGCCCGCTCTGCCCACACCCACACAGAGTCACTGAGCTTGGAAAAGAGCTCTGAGATCATCGAGCCCAACCTGTGACCCAACCCCACCTTGTCCCCCACACCGCGGCACTGATGCCACATCCAGGCTCTGCTTAAACAGCTCCAGGGACGGGGACTCCACCCCCTCCCTGGGCAGCCCATTCCAAGGGCTTAATCTCCCTCTCTCTGGGAAGAACTTCTTCCCCATGTCCAACCTAAACCTCCCCTGGGGCAGCTCAAGGCCGTGCCCTCTTGTCCTGGGAGAAAAGTCCGACCCCTCCTGGTTCCCCCTCTTGTCAGGGAGTCGTAGAGAGGGATAAGGTCTCCCCTGCGCCTCCTCCTCCTCTCCAGGCTGAGTAACCCACAGCACTTGTACTCTAGACCCTTCCCCACCGACCTTGTCCCTCCCGAAGCGCCTGAGGAAGCGGTAGGGCCAACTGTAGAGCAGCTCCGAGCTCTGGAAGTGCCGCAGCTCCAGCGCCTCCTCCCCGGCCCGCAGGATGCAGCGGCCCCAGAGCCGGCAGCGCTGCGACGACTGCGTGGCCCTCACCATCACCTCGAACTCCTGCTCCAGGCCGGCTGCAGGGGGGGGAAAAAGGGTGGAATGGGCACCTCCCGCCCCGGGGGGCTCAGGACCCTCCCCGGCTGGGGCAGTGTCCGGCCGATAAGGGCCGGAGGGCTCCGGCCGCGGGCGATAGTGCGGCAAAGCCGGCCCTGCCAAACCGCAGCAGGAAGGGGATGTTTCGGGAGGAGACTTCCCACCACACTGCTGGGAGCTGTGCTGGGAGCTGCTCCCTGGCACCAGGAAGCACGGGGAAGCACGAGGAAGCTCCCTGGTGCAGGTGGGGATGAGGGGCTGTGGGATAAAGCGCTGCCTCTCACCCCAGCAAACCCCCGCCCGCCGCTCCATCCCCACTTCCCGGTGCCTACCTTTGCCCCGGGAGCTGTACAGGGAGTTTTCCTCCATGGAGAACTGTCCATCAGTGCCCAGAGAGCTCTGAGGGCCGTCCCTGCCTGCTGCCTGCTCCTCCCTGCTCCTCTGCCCGGAAGAGAGCGGCCAGTGAGTGAGGGCAGAGCGTGGCATGGACACCTTAAACTCAACATGATATAAAATCTCAGCGTGGCTCTTTCAGCCCTTTTTAGCCAAGCACCTTTGGTACAAGACGTCTGAAATTGTTCTTTGACGCTCCTTGTCAAGAATTCCAGTGGACAAAGGTTTGAGCGAGGTGAGAAAAAACACCTTTATCGGGAAAAATGTGCTCGGAATGAGGTGTAACAGGGGCACACCGTTGGATACGGCCAAGCCAAAACTACTCAGAAGCCTTGAAGCCGTTCCAAGGGGGGCAGAGATGATGAGGGTGACGAGGGCTGGGAGGAAAGGCTGGTGGTTTCAGGACCACCGACTCAAATTCAGGAGGGGTGGCGAGGGTGGGGTGGCGGGACGGATGGTTTTGGGGATGGGTGTAACCAGTGAGGCAACACCCAGGTATCCCAGTTAGATACTGTGTTAGATATTATGTTGATATAATGTTGTTATAAACATCATAAAGGCCTCTGCTGTGTGTGTGTGCAACCAAAGAGCTGCTTCCTGACTTCCTCAGAGAACTATTTCCCCCATTTTAAAGGCAACCAACTCCCCCACGGACCCCCACCCCGGGGGATCCCGGTTATCCTACCGGGAATGCCAGCTCGCACAACCTCTGGATCCCCCCTCACACCAACCCCCCCATGGATCCCCCCCACCCCGGGGGATCCCGGTTATCCTACTGGGAATGCCAGCTCGCACAGCCTCTGGATACCCCGTCACACCAACTCCCCCCCATGGACCCCTCCACCCTGCGGGATCCCGGTTATCCTACCGGGAATGCCAGCTCACACAGCCTCTGGATCCAGTCGGCCGCCTCGGCGCCGTCGGCAGCCAGGAGGAAGCGCCTGTCCGTGGTCTCCAGCAGGAAGGGGACGGTGTCTTTGGGGCAGGTGGCATCGCCCCCCGCCTCGGCCACGTGCACGCAGTCGCTCAGCCGGACCAGCCTCTTGCTCCCCTCGCCTTTCCGGGCCTTTTCCCCTGGCCCTGAGCCCTCCAGCAGCTCCAGGCGGGCTGTGGAGCAGGAGCTCTCCCGGTACAAGACGCCCCAGAACTTCTTCCACTTCTGCCACGGGGAGAATCTACTTCAGAGATGTACCCTCATGACTTACACCCAAATATCATAAGGACCAGCCCCAACATTCCTAAATAACAGGCACGTCTGGGTCACAGTTCAGCTGACCTTCGGTCAGTTGTAAAGTGTTCTTTTGAAATATTTTCAGTCCTAAGAGCCAGAATCTGAAAGAGCCACTGCGTCTCGCAGAGGTGGGTTTGCTCGCCCTCCCGGGAGTTTTTGTTCCCTCAGGATCACAGGGGAAGCCCTCCGGGGTCTGGGCGGGGTTTTTGCACCTCGCCCGGGACTGACCAGAGGTAAACTGGGGTTTAAATATCCCTGGATAAACATCCCTGAGGCACAGCAAGGCTTTTCCAGCTGGGAAAGGCACCAGCAGCATCCCATTCCCATCCTTGCCCTCGCCCACCATCCAGATCCACCCCTGCAGCACCCAAAAGCCCTGCCCAGGCCTCCTCCCTGCTGCTGAAGGGCTTCCAGCAACTTGTTCCCTCCATTTTCCCTGGACACACCAGCTTTTAAACGTTCCCAGCTCGCCCCCCACGGAGCAGCAATTCGGGGCTCACAGGGGATGGGATGGGAGGCCCCAGTGTCAGAGGGGAAGTGGGGACAGAGGAAGTCCTGCACCCAAACCAGCACATCCTCCACGGCAGCTCCTGCTCCGGGGCCTGCTGGGCCCCCAGGATCCAACAAAACACAGCTCCCTTTCCCTGGGAATGGATGCTGGGATCCACGCTGGGGTGGCCTCTGTCCTGTTCTCTGTCCCCCCAGCACTGCAGGCACCGTGTGCTCCTGCCTTGCCCCAGGGAGGGGATGTCCTGCCCGCCCTGCCTGCACCCTGCCCGCCTTCCCTGCCCTTCCCATGGCACTTGGATCCCCTTTGGAGGGTGTCCACGGGGAATGAGACCAGGGAACGGAGCTGGAGACGGCCACGAGCTCCTTCCCTTTTGGGAGCTGTTGCCAAACCCCAGTTTATCAGGCACGGAAGCAGAGAGGCTTTGGGGGTTGCATCAGTCACCCAATGTGGGCCTGGGGGTCACACCCGTCACCCCCTGGCTTTGGGGGTCACATCAGCCACCCACTGTGAGTCTGGGGGTCACATCAGCCACCCTTGTGCGGGTCTGGGGGTCACATCCATCACCCAGTGTGAGTCTGGGGGTCACACCCATCACCAAACACAGGTTTGGGGGTCACATCTGTCACCCAACACGAGACTCGGGGTCACATCCATCAGCTAATGTGGGGCTGGGGTCACACCCGTCACCCCCTGGCTTTGGGGGTCACATCAGTCACCCTGTGTGGGTCTGGGGGCCACACCCATCACCCAACACAGGTTTGGGGTCACATCCCTCACCCCCCAGCTCTGGGGGTCACATCCCTCACCCCAGCTCACACCAGCCACCCCCTGGCCCTACAAAGTGTCCCCGGCACCTTCCATCCCCCTGCCCGTGCCCACGGATGGCCCAGGAGCCAAGGGCTGGGAGCACCCAAATCCCTCTGGATCCCACACTGTATCCCAGCCCTCCGAGCCCCCCCGTGCTCCCCACACCCCCTCACCTTGCCGAAGGTCTGCTGGAGCTGGAGGTAGATCCCCCCCTGCTTCACCACCGCCTCCTCCATCCTCCCACCTCCGGCATCCTCCGGCGTGTCCCACTGTGTCCTGCTGTGTCCCACCGTGTCCCTCAGTGTCCCACCGTGTCCCTCAGTGTCCCACAGCTCCGAGGGGTCCCGTCCAGGCCGTGTGTCCCCCCCCCTCCCCTCTCTCTGTGGTGTGGGGGCCGGGCGGGCTCAGCACGTGACGTGTGGTTTGGGTTCTGCCGCTTCCTCCGCTCGCGACGGTTTCCTGCGGCCCCGAGAGCCCCACGAGGGGCTGGGGGGACAGGGATGGGAGACAGGGATAGAGGACAGGGATGGGGGACAGGGATGGGAGACAGGGATGGGGGACAGGGA
>NW_020886173.1:5898-7317 GCF_003945725.1 Corapipo altera
GGGATGGGGGACAGGGATGGGAGACAGGGATGGGGGACAGGGATGGGGACAGGGATGGGGGACAGGGATGGAGGACAGGGATGGGGGACAGGGATGGAGGACACATGGACAGCTGGACACACCCGTGTCCCACCCCCTGGCACTGGTGCAGGACACTGGGAATTCCCACCATGGCCCTCCCTCCGTTTTCCTGCCTGGAAAAGGGTCCAGAGAGTGTCCCAGGAGTGTCCCAGTAGTCCCAGTGCCCTGCACCCAGTTCTTCCCACCAGTGGCCTCCAGTCAGCCCAGCCCAGCACCAGCATCCCAAGTCACTCCAGCGCCCGCACACCAGTGCTCCCAGTTAACCCAGCCAGGGACAAGTGCCCAGTGGGTAGAGATGGGGGCAGGGACAGAGCTGGGGTAACTGGGAGCACTGGTGTGCTGCGTACTGGGAGCACTGGGAGCACTGGTGCTGGGTACTGGGAGCACTGGGAGCACTGGGGCAGGGGCTGCTGGGGCACGAGGCTTGTCCCTGGGCTGGGGTAACTGGGAGGCTGCTGGTGCAAGGCACTGGTGCAGGGACGTGGTAGCACTGGTGTCACTGGTGTCACTGGTTGCTCTGGTGTCACTGGTGTCCCTGGTCACCCTTGTGTCACTGGTGTCTTTGCTGTCACTGGTCACACCGGTGTTCCTGGTCTCACTGGTCACACTGATGGCACTGGTCTCACTGGTGTTCCTGATCTCAGTGGTGTCACTGGTTTCTCTGCTGTCACTGCTGTTCCTGATCTCACTGGTGTCCCTGGTCACACTGGTGTCACTGGTGTCATTGGTTTCTCTGCTGTCACTGGTCTCACTGGTGTCACTGATGTCCTCACTGGTGTCACTAGTGTCACTGATATCCCTGCTGTCACTGGTTTCTCTGGTGTCCCTGGTGTCCCTGGTCTCATTGCTGTCGCTGGTGCCCCTGGTCACACTGGTGTCCCCAGCGTGCCCCCACCGTCCCCGCGGGTGCGCGGTCCCTTTAAGCCCCGTGTCAACAAACCCCCCCTTCCTCCTCCTCCGCCCTCCGCCAGCGTCGTGACGTCACACGCGCCGCGCCGTGCGCAGCCTCCGCGGCGCTGAGTGGGCGTGGCCTGCCCAAATACGGGGGGGGGGCACGTCCAAAATACGACGCGCGCAGGCTCGGAAGGGGGGGCGTGGCTTTACCTGGGGAGGCGCGGCTTGAGCGGTGGGCGTGGTATGTCCGGTCGGGAGGGCGTGACCCGCTCTTCCGGGGGGGCGCGGTCTGCCGCTTGGTGGGCGTGGCCTGTCCCTTTGGGGAACGCTTATATGCGCATCGTGGGGCGTGACCTGTCCTCGGTGGGCGTGGCCTATCCCCCGGAGGGGGCGTCGCCTTGTCCGCGGAGGGGCGCGGCCCGCCCCCTCGGTGGGCGTGGCCCC
>NW_020886174.1:0-7313 GCF_003945725.1 Corapipo altera
AGGGGATGGGCCAAGAGCTCCCCGTTCCCCAGGGCCGCGCGGCTGCCATGGGTAAACACCCGCCGTATCCAGCTGATCCCGCACTCACTCGGAGTGGAAGGTTTCCTATTCCAGGTTCATTACTGATGGGCTCTGCCAGACAGATTCACTCACAGAAATCTCTCACTGTCCCCCAAAGGGTATGACAGAAAAGGCTTCCCTTATAAAAGAAGATTATCTACAGAGATAACGCTATGTTTATATTTCTTTTCTTTAGCTCATTAATTGTCCCCAGGTGATGTGCAGACCTGCCCTTAGCAGGACTTTCCTCCTACAGAAGTGGATGCTTTTGTTCTGATGCAGAGTATGGCTTAAAAAACATGGGGCATGGTCACTTCTGTTTTCTGTAACTCATTACACCCCCTGAGTTTCTAGCCTCCAATCATCCCCAGGAGGGAACCACACTTCCCCTTAGCAGCTATTCAATTGGCTTAGCTAAAATTTAAATGTGTAGCTTCCTCTTTGGGTGGCCCTGTCTGTGTGTGACGTGCTCGCACACGCACACCTTCAGTCAGCAACTGAGCTTATACCCTGGTCCCTTCCGAGGACAGAGGCTTAGAGGGTGTGTAAGGATGACATGACCGATGGGCTCATTGCCAGAAACGGTCACAGAGAAAGCTTTGTTCTCAAACGATCCTTATGAGGTAGATGAGACCAGCCTAATGGTACTGAGACTCAAATAAACTCCATATTTGTTTTTCTAAAAAGCCATACTTGTTTGTAATATCGTTGTTTACAGCATCCTGTGAAGCACCTTCCTTTGCACTGAGCTGAGAGCCAGGCAAGCTGCTCCTGCCCCAGCTGTGTATGTGCCTGATCCAGGGAGCGTTTATGTGGACATGAGAGAAATTTTTGACACCCTAAAATTTACTGAATATCAGATGCTGTGTGATACTGCTCAATCATCTCGGAGTTCTTCAAGTTAATGTGAAGAATGGGGAAACTACAGATGCTGTGTAGTTCCTTCCCAGCTCACTCAAATGTAGTTAGCTAAGTGACTGAAGGGGACACAGCTGCTGTCTTGCCTTTGCTATCCTGAATGGATGAGAAAAGGGGTTTCTCTTTCCTCTAAACATTTGCAGTAAAACTATTTCTTTCTCAGCTGCTAATGCTGGGATTAGAACTCAAATGTGCTGTGAATTAATTAGTCACATGAAGGCATCAGTGTTCCCAAGGGTTTAGTGTGAATTGTTTTGCTTTCAGGGGTTGCTTTCTTACCTGTCTGGTCTTGTCAAAAGCATCTTTTTTTTTTTTTAAATTTATTTTTCTTTAGTGCTTAGACAAGTGATTGTGTGGAGAGAAGCACGGGAGACACGCAAGAGGCACAAGCATAAAGTAACTTTATCTAGAAATACCCATGTGCATGTGTGTGTTACAGCTAAGAACTCAACCAAATGGAGCCAATCCCTTAGGGATCAGGAGGACAGAGGTGGGAATGCAAACCTTAGCCTGTTCCTGTGGGAAATGTTTCCTTGAGTACAGGCAATGCCACACACAGAGCAGCTGTGTTTCGTGCATATACACCTTGGGTGTGTTGCAGCAGTGCATGGATTCATCATCTCTCTGATAAGGGCAGGTGCCAGGTGCCTGCAGAGGTTGTATAATTATTGTCCTTGATACTGGTCTAATAGAAGGAGAATAGAAAAGTCAGTCATGAAGCTAAATCCTTTGTGTCCTTACCTAGATGTAGTTTTGAAGAGTGAGAATTCTAGCACCAAAACAGTGTATGATATGGCTCTGAATTAGCTGGAGAAATTCTTCATAAATGTAATCCTCCTGTTTTAGGATTTACCTTCTTTAAAGAACTGTTGGGTGGAAGGATTTCTTGTGAAGATATACGACGGAATCTCAGTAAGAGTCTACAGACTAGTAAGAGTCTGGAAATCAGTCAGGGTTTGTGAGACATTCAGCTGTGACAGTGAGGAGGCCATTGGAGCTAATTCTCCTGTAGCTGTTTGAAACACTGGGGAAACAAGTGTGGAAATATCTTGTCTGAATTCCTCATTCTAATGTGATAGTTTTCCCAATGTAACCAAATAGCCAGATTACAAGGAACTGTGTAGGAAGGGAGGATGTTAAAATGTACAAAAGCTGTCATGAGGAAAATCCTCTTCAGGCTTATCCTTTGCATTCTGGGACACACTGAATTTACACAAACATTGTGGGAATATAGGATTCTTTTATAACTTGCCAAGGACAGAGAAATGCGCATGTCACCCTGGTGATAGCAGCAGGAGAAAATGGCTGGGGGAGGCAGTGACCTGACCTTGTGTAAAATAAATCCCTTGACTAAGTGTTGTCACTCTTCTCACAGGTGATTGCTGTCGTGATGGATTCCTTCACAGATATTGATATCTTCAGTGACCTGCAGGATGCTTGTAACAACCACAAAGTCCCTGTCTATATCCTCCTCGACCAGGAATTTCTACCCCACTTCTTGGAAATGTGCAACAATTTAGGAGTTTGTCCTGAGCAGGAAAGTGTAAGTACTGAAGGTGGGGGGGGCGTGGTTTGTTTTTATTTTTTTGTGGTACAGTTTATGCATATTAAAGAAACCCTTCTACAAAGCATCAGACTTCCTTGAGAGGCTAAAACACCTTGTCTATTTGATAACTAAAAGGGGATTTTCTGAACTGTTTCTCAGCTCCTGAAAATGAAGGCTCAATATTGCATGTTTTCAGTACAGCCTCTAATCCCATGTGTGAAACTGCTCACAAACTCAGCAAAAACCATGCAGAAAAGGCAGATCTGTCACCCTGTTCTGCCTGTATGTAGGAGTTACCGCCATGTCATGCACCAGCCTGGTGAGCTGGGTGGAGTGTGTGGACTGTGATCCCTGTCCTGAGGATGCAACAATTTTCAAGCATTTAATTTTGCAATATTTAAAGAGTCTTAGTCTTTGGCTCAAGGAACTGCTTGCTAAGGAAAACAGAAACATGGGAAACTCAAGGGTGGTATAGCTCTGGTATGATCTGATCTCTTTCCTAATACCTAGTTGCTGTCTTTTAGAAATGTTTGGATGATGTGCCAGGTGATTTACCTAGTTGCTCTGAATATAGGCTGACATGGCTGTGTTATGGCTTGGCTTGGACAGGTTTATGTTCCCTCCAGTGAGAGTTTCTCTGGACAGGGAAGCACTCCAAGCTTCCCTGGAGAACCGGCTGTTCTCTCTACAGACTCTGCTAATCTAACAAATTTAGCACTGTGTAACTGATAGCACTCACATACAGACTGTATAAGAAATCTAATTCCTATTTTCCATAGTGTGCATAGAATTTTAGGTAGAATTGCTAATCAAACATTTTTGGAAGTTAACTTAAATCTGATGTTACTTTTTTCTTTCTTTTCTGAACCAGCTGATGAGAGTTCGAACTCTCACAGGGAACATTTACTACCTGAGGTCAGGTGCCAAAATTGTTGGGAAAGCCAAGGAGAAGTTCATGTTAATTGATGGCATTAGAGTGACAACAGGCTCATACAGGCAAGTATTGGGGTCTGCTGGTGCACAATGAAGCTGTAGAAAGGGGGATTTGCTACAAGAAGGATTTATCAACTTTGCTGTTTGCCTGGTGTTAATGAGGGCATGTGGACTAGCTGAATCTAACTGGGACTGAGACTAAGGTGAAAACACCTTTGAAAAACTGATTTACACAACTTGTTCTTAACAAAGCACTTGGCTAAATAGAGTTCTTCCTGAAGAAGGAGTGAATAGTCTATCGACTTTGTACCTTCCTTACAGGCAGCATTTCGAAGCTGAGTCTTGCTTTCTGTAACTGTATGTGTTGAAATGAACTGGAGATTAACTGTGAATCTTGGTTTGTTTTCAATAGTTTCACATGGTCTGATGGGAAGCTGAACAGCAGCAACTTGCTGGTGTTGTCAGGCCAAGTGGTTGAACACTTTGACTTGCAATTCAGGATTCTTTATGCCCAGTCGCTGCCCATCAGCCCTAAGGGTCCATCCAGCTGCAGGAACAGTGGGATGTTCGATCACCTGGTGACCAGACCAGAGTCCTCTAAAAAATATACTGTGGAAGGCAACCTGAGAGCAGAATTTGCCAGAATGTCTAGCACTCCAAAGAAATTGTTGGAAGAACTAGATCAGGCTGAAGATAGCCATGGAGGAAAACCTTGTAATCTGGGGCATTCTTGCCTCTGTGAAGAGGAGTCATTCAGCAATCAAGTGACCGTGGCAGAACGGAAAAGCTCATCGACTCAAACTGACCCATGGGACAAGACAGCTGCTGTGAACACCTGTAATGCTGCCACACAGACCAGTGCTGCCATGGCAGAAACTGGCACTCAGGCTTCTGTCACTGCGAGAGCCACGGGCACTCAGACGTCAGTTTTGCTGAAGACTGCAGTGACACAGACAAAGGAAGAGGAAGGCACAGAAACACCCCTACTTCATAGAAAGTTTGCAAAAGAAGAATATTCTCTGACTGGAAATGCTGTACCAAACTCTAGTCTGCGATCACTGTCTTCATCATCGTCCCAGTGCTCTCTTGGAAGCTCAACAGGCTCACTGTCATCTCTCCGGTCCTTTGAATATTCCAGCAGTCACAGGGCACAATATTTCCAAAAACTGCATAAAGAGAGACAATTCCACTACTCCACTATCAGGTCGAAGCTGAGCCACATGGTGGATATCCTCTC
This sequence comes from Corapipo altera, assembly GCF_003945725.1. NCBI lineage: Eukaryota > Metazoa > Chordata > Aves > Passeriformes > Pipridae > Corapipo > Corapipo altera. The sequence goes on from NW_020886174.1 coordinate 4,695, forward strand.
CCGGAGGGGCCGTGTGCCTGAGAGCTACATGACCCAGTACACCGGCAGATGCAACCTAAAGCAGAGGCGGGACATCAGCGCCAGCCTGCGCAACCTCCGGGACGTCTCGCTCTTCTCCCTGAATAAATGATTGCTGCACTGGCCACAGAGCACACAAGCTCCACTCTCAAGCTGCAGTCACTTTGTACCTGCTGATTCTTCCACTTCCGTCCAGCAGTTTTACCTTTTTTAATACACACGTACATCACTCCCCAGCACTTTGGTTTATACTGTGCAATGTAAGTGATAAAAAAAGAGGTATTGTACACTAACTACTTACATGTTCATCTTGTGTGCATTAGCAGTGAAGATCATTTTAATTCCAGATGCTTAGCCTGAAAAATAAACTTGTTACTGCTTTCTAGGATTGCTAATGCTCTGGCTTTAATTTATGTGAACCTGGAAAATCTTGAGTCAGACTGAGCTTGCTCAGAATGGCTTTGGAGATTTAGCTTTTACATCAAGGTACACTCAAATTTTTTTTTCTTTTTAATATTGGCTTTTATTTCTACTTTATATTTGGCACGAGGGGAAACAACTTTTATAAAGAGCTATAAAGCTAATTTTATTCCAAGTCTGACTTCCACTTACTCTTCCACTAAAGTTGTGAAGGGTCTATTGGAGCAGTTCCATGTTCTTATCTTCAACTATACTCTTTTTTCATTGTTTTAGCCTTCTGAAACAGACTGAGCTAAGTAGCTCTTTGGTTTGATCATCCTCTTGTGCTTTTGTGTAGATACATATATATTTATGCATATTTATACACATCCTCAGACTAGCATCCTTTTAAAATCAAAACCAGGCTAGGAAGTAGCAGGTTAGCGCTCTACTCTGTACCCATTTTAGATACAGTCCTGATGTAATTGTTTCCAGTATTTGGAACTAAAAGCTAGTGATATTGGGCCTGTAGGACTTTTAATGGGAATGTATGGCTGAAGTGTTTTTATGGTTGTGAGTGGGAGATGAAGTATTATCTGGAGCTCAGTGTCTTACTGCAGCATATCTGTTGTACTTCTCTTATGGGATGACTTCAAAGAACTTTGTGTCTTGTGCAACTTGTTACATAGAATTAAGCTTTAATAATTAATTACACTTTTAGTCTTAGCACTGTAAAATGAAATGCTAATTCTGGCTTGGTCTAGGAATGTCTGAACCATCTTACATCTGTTAGGAAACCTGTAAAGAGCTTCCTTCTTTGTAGTGAACTTGGAGGCAAGACAATCATCAAGGGCATGTGACAAAGCCCCTGTTCAAAAGTAAACTGACAAATGCACTACAAAATGTTATCGGTTATGTTCGGTAATATTATTGTAAAAGTAACTTAAGAATGAAAAAAATAAACATTTTTCTCTTTTTAACTGTCCTATCTGAAATACTCTGTGCTTCCTCCTCTGTTTATCCTTTACCCACTACTAGCTTGGTTTGAGGAGATGAAGTGCTGCTCCAGTTTTTGAAAATACTTTCAATATTGAATGGGCCTTAGGTTTAGCTGGTTTGAAGAGATATCATCTGAATATTTGTTTGCAGTTTTCTGTGCATGTCTGTGCTTGCTGGATCACTTACTGAGCAGAGTGTGTCAAATCTCTCTGAGATCTAACCTGTAGTGTTATTCTTTAGACCTGCACCCCTGTACTTCGGTGACCAACCACACTGAACTCTGCCCACTCAATTCAGAGTCTGTGTATTTTCTTATTTAGGGCCACGTGTGTCCAGCAGATGGCACATTTCAGCTATTGGCTTGAAAATTCCTGTTAACAGCAATGAATGAGTGAATAAACAGAAAAGTACCCGTATCTCAAAAAGGCTGCAAATGTAGAGAGCAACACTATTCTACTAACTTTGGTATTTCTGTCTGAAATCTCTATAGACAAAGAGGCTTAGATACTTTTATTGCTTGGAATTCAAAGCAGCCACTCCTTCCCTAAAGCTAGAGGGCAGATGTACAAAGATGTGCAGGTGGGAAAAAAATCTCTGTCTGCACTTGTTTGAAACAGTAAGATACTTTATTGCACGATCCTTGGATCTGCAACACTGGGAGCAAAACAAGTTGCAGAGAGGGAGCCAAAATACATCTTCAAAGCCAATCTCGACTTGTATTTTCAAGAACACATGTTCTGCAGTACTTGAATGTATGTGCAATCAGCTTGTTTGTTCCGTGTGCTTCTTAACTTTATTGCACTGTGCAGCTGTTAAGGTAGTCTCACAGAAATAAGGAACTGTTTACAAATAGAGTCCTTTTTGCCGTGGGGTTTTCACTTGATCACTGCTGAGCTTTGTTTTCCGTTTATTTGAGTCTGGGTGACTTCCCCTGTACTTGCTGCTTTCCTTTGGGGACCATCTGCCCTCTCAAACCTTAGGAGCGAGCAGCCTTTTGATCTGGGCTGGGATGAGGGCTGCACTTACTCTCGCTGCTTAATGCTAGGTTTGCTCTTCTGCGGGCGCTTCCCTGGGCGGGGGAAAGGCTGTGGGCTCTGCCCCCCAGGGCTGTCCCGTGGGCGAAGGGCCGGGCGGGAGGCGTGGAGGGGCCTCCGGAGCGCTATAAAGGAGCGGCGGGCGGAGCGGGGCCGCTCGGGCCATGGC
>NW_020886175.1:0-7313 GCF_003945725.1 Corapipo altera
AGGGGATGGGCCAAGAGCTCCCCGTTCCCCAGGGCCGCGCGGCTGCCATGGGTAAACACCCGCCGTATCCAGCTGATCCCGCACTCACTCGGAGTGGAAGGTTTCCTATTCCAGGTTCATTACTGATGGGCTCTGCCAGACAGATTCACTCACAGAAATCTCTCACTGTCCCCCAAAGGGTATGACAGAAAAGGCTTCCCTTATAAAAGAAGATTATCTACAGAGATAACGCTATGTTTATATTTCTTTTCTTTAGCTCATTAATTGTCCCCAGGTGATGTGCAGACCTGCCCTTAGCAGGACTTTCCTCCTACAGAAGTGGATGCTTTTGTTCTGATGCAGAGTATGGCTTAAAAAACATGGGGCATGGTCACTTCTGTTTTCTGTAACTCATTACACCCCCTGAGTTTCTAGCCTCCAATCATCCCCAGGAGGGAACCACACTTCCCCTTAGCAGCTATTCAATTGGCTTAGCTAAAATTTAAATGTGTAGCTTCCTCTTTGGGTGGCCCTGTCTGTGTGTGACGTGCTCGCACACGCACACCTTCAGTCAGCAACTGAGCTTATACCCTGGTCCCTTCCGAGGACAGAGGCTTAGAGGGTGTGTAAGGATGACATGACCGATGGGCTCATTGCCAGAAACGGTCACAGAGAAAGCTTTGTTCTCAAACGATCCTTATGAGGTAGATGAGACCAGCCTAATGGTACTGAGACTCAAATAAACTCCATATTTGTTTTTCTAAAAAGCCATACTTGTTTGTAATATCGTTGTTTACAGCATCCTGTGAAGCACCTTCCTTTGCACTGAGCTGAGAGCCAGGCAAGCTGCTCCTGCCCCAGCTGTGTATGTGCCTGATCCAGGGAGCGTTTATGTGGACATGAGAGAAATTTTTGACACCCTAAAATTTACTGAATATCAGATGCTGTGTGATACTGCTCAATCATCTCGGAGTTCTTCAAGTTAATGTGAAGAATGGGGAAACTACAGATGCTGTGTAGTTCCTTCCCAGCTCACTCAAATGTAGTTAGCTAAGTGACTGAAGGGGACACAGCTGCTGTCTTGCCTTTGCTATCCTGAATGGATGAGAAAAGGGGTTTCTCTTTCCTCTAAACATTTGCAGTAAAACTATTTCTTTCTCAGCTGCTAATGCTGGGATTAGAACTCAAATGTGCTGTGAATTAATTAGTCACATGAAGGCATCAGTGTTCCCAAGGGTTTAGTGTGAATTGTTTTGCTTTCAGGGGTTGCTTTCTTACCTGTCTGGTCTTGTCAAAAGCATCTTTTTTTTTTTTTAAATTTATTTTTCTTTAGTGCTTAGACAAGTGATTGTGTGGAGAGAAGCACGGGAGACACGCAAGAGGCACAAGCATAAAGTAACTTTATCTAGAAATACCCATGTGCATGTGTGTGTTACAGCTAAGAACTCAACCAAATGGAGCCAATCCCTTAGGGAGCAGGAGGACAGAGGTGGGAATGCAAACCTTAGCCTGTTCCTGTGGGAAATGTTTCCTTGAGTACAGGCAATGCCACACACAGAGCAGCTGTGTTTCGTGCATATACACCTTGGGTGTGTTGCAGCAGTGCATGGATTCATCATCTCTCTGATAAGGGCAGGTGCCAGGTGCCTGCAGAGGTTGTATAATTATTGTCCTTGATACTGGTCTAATAGAAGGAGAATAGAAAAGTCAGTCATGAAGCTAAATCCTTTGTGTCCTTACCTAGATGTAGTTTTGAAGAGTGAGAATTCTAGCACCAAAACAGTGTATGATATGGCTCTGAATTAGCTGGAGAAATTCTTCATAAATGTAATCCTCCTGTTTTAGGATTTACCTTCTTTAAAGAACTGTTGGGTGGAAGGATTTCTTGTGAAGATATACGACGGAATCTCAGTAAGAGTCTACAGACTAGTAAGAGTCTGGAAATCAGTCAGGGTTTGTGAGACATTCAGCTGTGACAGTGAGGAGGCCATTGGAGCTAATTCTCCTGTAGCTGTTTGAAACACTGGGGAAACAAGTGTGGAAATGCCTTGTCTGAATTCCTCATTCTAATGTGATAGTTTTCCCAATGTAACCAAATAGCCAGATTACAAGGAACTGTGTAGGAAGGGAGGATGTTAAAATGTACAAAAGCTGTCATGAGGAAAATCCTCTTCAGGCTTATCCTTTGCATTCTGGGACACACTGAATTTACACAAACATTGTGGGAATATAGGATTCTTTTATAACTTGCCAAGGACAGAGAAATGCGCATGTCACCCTGGTGATAGCAGCAGGAGAAAATGGCTGGGGGAGGCAGTGACCTGACCTTGTGTAAAATAAATCCCTTGACTAAGTGTTGTCACTCTTCTCACAGGTGATTGCTCTCGTGATGGATTCCTTCACAGATATTGATATCTTCAGTGACCTGCAGGATGCTTGTAACAACCACAAAGTCCCTGTCTATATCCTCCTCGACCAGGAATTTCTACCCCACTTCTTGGAAATGTGCAACAATTTAGGAGTTTGTCCTGAGCAGGAAAGTGTAAGTACTGAAGGTGGGGGGGGCGTGGTTTGTTTTTATTTTTTTGTGGTACAGTTTATGCATATTAAAGAAACCCTTCTACAAAGCATCAGACTTCCTTGAGAGGCTAAAACACCTTGTCTATTTGATAACTAAAAGGGGATTTTCTGAACTGTTTCTCAGCTCCTGAAAATGAAGGCTCAATATTGCATGTTTTCAGTACAGCCTCTAATCCCATGTGTGAAACTGCTCACAAACTCAGCAAAAACCATGCAGAAAAGGCAGATCTGTCACCCTGTTCTGCCTGTATGTAGGAGTTACCGCCATGTCATGCACCAGCCTGGTGAGCTGGGTGGAGTGTGTGGACTGTGATCCCTGTCCTGAGGATGCAACAATTTTCAAGCATTTAATTTTGCAATATTTAAAGAGTCTTAGTCTTTGGCTCAAGGAACTGCTTGCTAAGGAAAACAGAAACATGGGAAACTCAAGGGTGGTATAGCTCTGGTATGATCTGATCTCTTTCCTAATACCTAGTTGCTGTCTTTTAGAAATGTTTGGATGATGTGCCAGGTGATTTACCTAGTTGCTCTGAATATAGGCTGACATGGCTGTGTTATGGCTTGGCTTGGACAGGTTTATGTTCCCTGCAGTGAGAGTTTCTCTGGACAGGGAAGCACTCCAAGCTTCCCTGGAGAACCGGCTGTTCTCTCTACAGACTCTGCTAATCTAACAAATTTAGCACTGTGTAACTGATAGCACTCACATACAGACTGTATAAGAAATCTAATTCCTATTTTCCATAGTGTGCATAGAATTTTAGGTAGAATTGCTAATCAAACATTTTTGGAAGTTAACTTAAATCTGATGTTACTTTTTTCTTTCTTTTCTGAACCAGCTGATGAGAGTTCGAACTCTCACAGGGAACATTTACTACCTGAGGTCAGGTGCCAAAATTGTTGGGAAAGCCAAGGAGAAGTTCATGTTAATTGATGGCATTAGAGTGACAACAGGCTCATACAGGCAAGTATTGGGGTCTGCTGGTGCACAATGAAGCTGTAGAAAGGGGGATTTGCTACAAGAAGGATTTATCAACTTTGCTGTTTGCCTGGTGTTAATGAGGGCATGTGGACTAGCTGAATCTAACTGGGACTGAGACTAAGGTGAAAACACCTTTGAAAAACTGATTTACACAACTTGTTCTTAACAAAGCACTTGGCTAAATAGAGTTCTTCCTGAAGAAGGAGTGAATAGTCTATCGACTTTGTACCTTCCTTACAGGCAGCATTTCGAAGCTGAGTCTTGCTTTCTGTAACTGTATGTGTTGAAATGAACTGGAGATTAACTGTGAATCTTGGTTTGTTTTCAATAGTTTCACATGGTCTGATGGGAAGCTGAACAGCAGCAACTTGCTGGTGTTGTCAGGCCAAGTGGTTGAACACTTTGACTTGCAATTCAGGATTCTTTATGCCCAGTCGCTGCCCATCAGCCCTAAGGGTCCATCCAGCTGCAGGAACAGTGGGATGTTCAATCACCTGGTGACCAGACCAGAGTCCTCTAAAAAATATACTGTGGAAGGCAACCTGAGAGCAGAATTTGCCAGAATGTCTAGCACTCCAAAGAAATTGTTGGAAGAACTAGATCAGGCTGAAGATAGCCATGGAGGAAAACCTTGTAATCTGGGGCATTCTTGCCTCTGTGAAGAGGAGTCATTCAGCAATCAAGTGACCGTGGCAGAACGGAAAAGCTCATCGACTCAAACTGACCCATGGGACAAGACAGCTGCTGTGAACACCTGTAATGCTGCCACACAGACCAGTGCTGCCATGGCAGAAACTGGCACTCAGGCTTCTGTCACTGCGAGAGCCACGGGCACTCAGACGTCAGTTTTGCTGAAGACTGCAGTGACACAGACAAAGGAAGAGGAAGGCACAGAAACACCCCTACTTCTTAGAAAGTTTGCAAAAGAAGAATATTCTCTGACTGGAAACGCTGTACCAAACTCTAGTCTGCGATCACTGTCTTCATCATCGTCCCAGTGCTCTCTTGGAAGCTCAACAGGCTCACTGTCATCTCTCCGGTCCTTTGAATATTCCAGCAGTCACAGGGCACAATATTTCCAAAAACTGCATAAAGAGAGACAATTCCACTACTCCACTATCAGGTCGAAGCTGAGCCACATGGTGGATATCCTCTCCCGGAGGGGCCGTGTGCCTGAGAGCTACATGACCCAGTACACCGGCAGATGCAACCTAAAGCAGAGGCGGGACATCAGCGCCAGCCTGCGCAACCTCCGGGACGTCTCGCTCTTCTCCCTGAATAAATGATTGCTGCACTGGCCACAGAGCACACAAGCTCCACTCTCAAGCTGCAGTCACTTTGTACCTGCTGATTTTTCCACTTCCGTCCAGCAGTTTTACCTTTTTTAATACACACGTACATCACTCCCCAGCACTTTGGTTTATACTGTGCAATGTAAGTGATAAAAAAAGAGGTATTGTACACTAACTACTTACATGTTCATCTTGTGTGCATTAGCAGTGAAGATCATTTTAATTCCAGATGCTTAGCCTGAAAAATAAACTTGTTACTGCTTTCTAGGATTGCTAATGCTCTGGCTTTAATTTATGTGAACTTGGAAAATCTTGAGTCAGACTGAGCTTGCTCAGAGTGGCTTTGGAGATTTAGCTTTTACATCAAGGTACACTCAAATTTTTTTTTCTTTTTAATATTGGCTTTTATTTCTACTTTATATTTGGCACGAGGGGAAACAACTTTTATAAAGAGCTATAAAGCTAATTTTATTCCAAGTCTGACTTCCACTTACTCTTCCACTAAAGTTGTGAAGGGTCTATTGGAGCAGTTCCATGTTCTTATCTTCAACTATACTCTTTTTTCATTGTTTTAGCCTTCTGAAACAGACTGAGCTAAGTAGCTCTTTGGTTTGATCATCCTCTTGTGCTTTTGTGTAGATACATATATATTTATGCATATTTATACACATCCTCAGACTAGCATCCTTTTAAAATCAAAACCAGGCTAGGAAGTAGCAGGTTAGCGCTCTACTCTGTACCCATTTTAGATACAGTCCTGATGTAATTGTTTCCAGTATTTGGAACTAAAAGCTAGTGATATTGGGCCTGTAGGACTTTTAATGGGAATGTATGGCTGAAGTGTTTTTATGGTTGTGAGTGGGAGATGAAGTATTATCTGGAGCTCAGTGTCTTACTGCAGCATATCTGTTGTACTTCTCTTATGGGATGACTTCAAAGAACTTTGTGTCTTGTGCAACTTGTTACATAGAATTAAGCTTTAATAATTAATTACACTTTTAGTCTTAGCACTGTAAAATGAAATGCTAATTCTGGCTTGGTCTAGGAATGTCTGAACCATCTTACATCTGTTAGGAAACCTGTAAAGAGCTTCCTTCTTTGTAGTGAACTTGGAGGCAAGACAATCATCAAGGGCATGTGACAAAGCCCCTGTTCAAAAGTAAACTGACAAATGCACTACAAAATGTTATCGGTTATGTTCGGTAATATTATTGTAAAAGTAACTTAAGAATGAAAAAAATAAACATTTTTCTCTTTTTAACTGTCCTATCTGAAATACTCTGTGCTTCCTCCTCTGTTTATCCTTTACCCACTACTAGCTTGGTTTGAGGAGATGAAGTGCTGCTCCAGTTTTTGAAAATACTTTCAATATTGAATGGGCCTTAGGTTTAGCTGGTTTGAAGAGATATCATCTGAATATTTGTTTGCAGTTTTCTGTGCATGTCTGTGCTTGCTGGATCACTTACTGAGCAGAGTGTGTCAAATCTCTCTGAGATCTAACCTGTAGTGTTATTCTTTAGACCTGCACCCCTGTACTTCGGTGACCAATCACACTGAACTCTGCCCACTCAATTCAGAGTCTGTGTATTTTCTTATTTATGGCCACGTGTGTCCAGCAGATGGCACATTTCAGCTATTGGCTTGAAAATTCCTGTTAACAGCAATGAATGAGTGAATAAACAGAAAAGTACCCGTAACTCAAAAAGGCTGCAAATGTAGAGAGCAACACTATTCTACTAACTTTGGTATTTCTGTCTGAAATCTCTATAGACAAAGAGGCTTAGATACTTTTATTGCTTGGAATTCAAAGCAGCCACTCCTTCCCTAAAGCTAGAGGGCAGATGTACAAAGATGTGCAGGTGGGAAAAAAATCTCTGTCTGCACTTGTTTGAAACAGTAAGATACTTTATTGCACGATCCTTGGATCTGCAACACTGGGAGCAAAACAAGTTGCAGAGAGGGAGCCAAAATACATCTTCAAAGCCAATCTCGACTTGTATTTTCAAGAACACATGTTCTGCAGTACTTGAATGTATGTGCAATCAGCTTGTTTGTTCCGTGTGCTTCTTAACTTTATTGCACTGTGCAGCTGTTAAGGTAGTCTCACAGAAACAAGGAACTGTTTACAAATAGAGTCCTTTTTGCCGTGGGGTTTTCACTTGATCACTGCTGAGCTTTGTTTTCCGTTTATTTGAGTCTGGGTGACTTCCCCTGTACTTGCTGCTTTCCTTTGGGGACCATCTGCCCTCTCAAACCTTAGGAGCGAGCAGCCTTTTGATCTGGGCTGGGATGAGGGCTGCACTTACTCTCGCTGCTTAATGCTAGCTTTGCTCTTCTGCGGGCGCTTCCCTGGGCGGGGGAAAGGCTGTGGGCTCTGCCCCCCAGGGCTGTCCCGTGGGCGAAGGGCCGGGCGGGAGGCGTGGAGGGGCCTCCGGAGCGCTATAAAGGAGCGGCGGGCGGAGCGGGGCCGCTCGGGCCATGGC
>NW_020886176.1:0-7309 GCF_003945725.1 Corapipo altera
ATTATGGAGGATAGGATTTTTTAAAACAACAACTAGGGGTACAAACAGTCTTATAACAACATAGTGATGAACCGGGGATAACGGGATAACAGGGGTAAACTGTCCAATCGGCATAGTGTCCATTAAAGGGTTTAATGTCCATTCCGGTGGTAAAAAGTCTTTGTCATGGATCATAGATTTTTCTCCATGCCTGGAATCTCTCCCAGTCATCTCTATCTTCTGCAGCATCTCCCCCTTGTTTTGAGAAGCAGCAGCGATGTTAGCGGTGACGGTTGACATTAATGACTTACGAATGCAGACAACTAGACAGGGTAGGAAGGTACATAAAGAGACAAGAACAAAAAGAGTTAAAACACACATTATAAGAATCTTTCAGGACCAACTGGGTAGGGAAGGAAATTTTAACCAATCGAATAAACTGTCAAGCCCCTGACTTTTGTCCTGGTGAATTTCTCTGACTAAGCTCTTTAGCTGGCTGATACTTTCATGAATAGACTGAGAATGGTCAGAGAAATTCATGCAGCACATTCCTTCGAACTCTTGGCACCCGTGACCATGTGCCAAGAGGAGGAAATCTATCACTGCTCGATTCTGGAGGCTTGCCTCCTGTAATTTCTGGGTGTCTGCTAGCAAACCTTCTATCGCCTGGGTGGTGGCAGTAGCCTCCTTGGTCAGCCAGCAACCAAGGTGAGTCAACAGGGACAGGGCATGGGCCGTACCTATCCCAGGGATAAGGAAAGACGCCCAGAAATTTTTCATGCGCAACCAAATGTGAATGTCAGAGTCGCAATCTGCCGGGAAGGGTAAAGGAGGTGGCATGGTTACGACTCCGGCACCCGCGTGGGGCACGGCATAAATGACTGCAGGACCATTTTGAATCTTACCGGTTTGTGATTTGATGACTCTTGGTTCGTCAGGAGTCCGCTTTACTCGGAGGGACCTTTTAGCTTCGTTTTTTAGAAAAATGGATTGATCGGCCAATTGAAATTTTACCGGGTTATAAAGGGCCAGTTTTCCCACTGTGCAGGGACCCCCTTCCGGGTAGGCCCGAATTCCAGGCCAAGCCCGATCCCCGCACAGCAAGAAATATCCCTTTGGGAGACGCATGTTCCTAGGAACATGTTCTGTGGGAATGGTGGTAACTACTGACCCGTTACACCACGGCGAGGTGGTTCCTTGGTAAAGCGGCTTACTAGCTGTTACATTATGGGGAGTAAACAAAATGGGCTGGGTATAGCGATGAAAAATAACACAGGCAACGGTAGGAAGGGAACCTAAAAGATCGATCTCTTGGAAGGGGATGTCTGCAAACGTAAGCGCTGTTATAGCTTGGGCAAGATTTGGGGAGTTCAAGGGTATCGCTCTGCGGTTTCGTGTCTGAGACACGAAGACGTCCCACTCCCTTGGTGTAACAGGAATTCCGACCAGGCAGGTCTTGAATGGGCTGCCCACGCTGGACAAGACCAAACACAAAGTGTCTGTATTTGTGGCCTTGGCCAGCGTTACCCATAAATTTTCATCTGGTTGTTTCATCCACTCCCGCAGTGGAATCGTGGTGACGAGAGGGATGAATCCGGAGGCGATGATGCAGAAGACGAGACAGGCTGGTTTCATAGTCATCTTGGCTCTTCTCACAGCTGGTAGATCTTTATTCGGCGAGCTGGGACCCACTTCGGCCCTTCTGGACCTGAAATACAGGCGTAGCCCTTCCCCCAGGTGATCAAGGGGAAGGGGCCCGTCCATTTCTCCGTTAGTGGGTCCCGGTACATGATTTTTGCTTTCAATGATGACACAATTGAGGAACCAGAATCTGATGTGAAATGTCGTTGTGCTGGACTTCTGTTTATGTGAGTTTCTGCTTCCTCCATCATATTCAAAAAATTTAAAACATACATTACTTTGTCCAATTTCTCCTGGGGAGTCAGGCCAATACTCCCCCTCTTTTGTTTTTTAAGCTTAAGTTTTTAATGTTTTGATGGGCACGCTCTACTATGCCCTGCCCTGTGGGATTGTGAGGGATCCCAGTGCTGTGGCGCACCCCCCATTGTTCAAAGAACCTTTTCGTGTCTGCAGACACATAGGATGGTCCATTATTGGTCTTGATGTGCTTTGGTACTCCCATCCTTGCGAATGCAGACAGAAAATGTCTTTTTACATCACGGCTCTTCTCACCGGGATGTGCAGTGGCCACAACCATCTTTGAGAATGTGTCAATAGACAAGTGAACATATTTTAGTTTTCCGAATTCGGCCATGTGTGTAACGTCTGATTGCCAGATTTCCAACGCCGATAAACCTCTTGGGTTGGTCCCTTCCGGGGCAACCGGTGAGAAGTTCTGGCAATCAGGGCACGTCTTCAAAATCTCTTTGGCCTGGGAAATCTTTAAACCAAATTGTTTTTGTAGCGATCGTGCATTCTGGTGGAAGAACTCATGCGATAGCTTCGCTTGTTGGTACAAGTTGGGGGTGACTACTATACCTGCCAGATGGTCGGCAAGTTGGCTTCCCTCCGCCACAGGACCTGGCAAAGCAGTGTGTGACCTGGTGTGGACAATGAAGAAACCGAATTCTCTGGCCTGGATTAAAAATAACAATTTAGTTAGCAATCTGAACAAACTCTCATTGGATACTTCTTTTAGATAAGAATTTTCAATCCTCTTGACCACACCTACCACATACACTGAATCAGAAACGATGTTAATTGGCTCACCACTAAAAATTTGGAAGGTGCGCACAACTGCAGAAAGCTCCACTATCTGAGGAGAACCTTGTACTTTATGAATATCTTGTTTCCAATTATTATTTTCTTGCCAAACTATAACTGCATTTCCGGTTCTCCCTGAGCCATCGGTGAAAACAGTTTTCGCATTTTTAATTGGTAAATTTGATTGTACAATTTTCAGTTTTAAAGGGATTTGAATTATTCTCTGGATAAATGGGCACGCCAGGAGATGCAGCCGAATTTCTCCCAGGTAACCCCCGATGGCAATTTGAAAATCGGTGGAGGTTTGCAACAGTTGTTCTAGATGTTCAGAAGTCAGTGGGAGGTAAATAAAGCTTGGTTCTTCCCCACTAAGTTCTAAACACCTAGTGCGACCTTTAAATATAACTTTGCCAATCATCTCTGCAATAGTGGTGATGGTTTTTCCAAATTGATGAGGGAGGAATATCCACTCCCATAAACAGAAGTCCTTGCAATCCTTGGTAAATTGGCCTAGCAGGGCCAATGGCTGTCTCTCTTCTCTGATTACAACTAGGGAGGAAGGCAGTCCCTCCATCCTCCGACACGATTATCTCTGTGAGATTTTCTTTTCGACAGTGGACAGGGCTTGTTCTGCTTCTGGTGTTAAAGAACAGGGCGAGGACAGATCAGCATCTCCCCTGAGCAGCTCAAAGAGGGGATGCAAATCACCGGTTGTGATCCCCAGCACAGGCCTGATCCAATTGATAGCTCCCAGCAGTTTCTGGAGGTCATTCAAAGTTTGGACTCGCTTATTAATCTCTACTGTCTGTGGCTTAATAGCCTTATTTGTAATTTGGAGTCCAAGATACCTCCAGGGTGCTTCCCTTTGGACTTTTTCAGGGGAAATCTCCAATCCCTTATCTTTTAGCGCCGAGATTGTCGAATTTAGAGTTCTTCCTACGGCCAATTGTGTTTTGGCACAGATCAATACATCATCCATATAATGGAAGATGATTGACTGTGGATACTTTTGCCTGATTGACCTCAACACTTCTGCCACAAACATTTGGCAGAGTGTTGGGGAATTTTTCATCCCCTGGGGAAGCACTCGCCACTGGTACCTGCGGTGGGGTTCACAGGTGTTGATGGCAGGGACTGAAAAAGCGAATTTGACCGAATCAGCCAGATTTAAAAAGATGTGAAAAAAGCAGTCCTTAATGTCAATGACCACTAGGGGCCATTCAGCAGGGAGCATGGATGGAGATGGCATTCCCTGCTGGAGGGCTCCCATGGGTTCAAGGACTTCGTTTACTTTTCGCAGGTCCTGAAGAAATCTCCAGGAACCTGAGGATTTTTGGATGATGAACACTGGAGTGTTCCAGGGACTGGTGGAAGACTCCAGGTGTCCTTTTGCCAATTCCTGATCTACCAAATCATTTAGAATTTGCAGCTTTTTCTTTGGCAGGGGCCACTGATCCACCCAAACTGGTATTTCCGTTTTCCAACTCAGTTTGGGGAGCTGCAATACTTCAGTGACCCCACTTAAAAATTTTGTTCATGGGAGAGGGAGCTTAAAGTAAGCTCCCACTGCTCCATGGCGTCCCGTCCCCACAATGTTATTGGTATATTCAGGATGTATGGTTGGAGGGATGCTGGTCTGCCCTCTGGCCCATATACAGTAAGCATTACCTGGCTCCTGACTGGGTATTGCGTTCCCCACACGCCACTGACTTGCACATACGCTGTTTGTGCTGGCCACCCATGTGGCCAGTCTCTGGAGGCTATGATGGTAACGTCCGCTCCTGTGCCAAGAAGGCCCTCCACTTTAACCTGCTGTGGCTGCCTGGGCTGTGAAAAGTAAATCATACAAGTTAGCAGAGGGCGAGATGATTTGACAGTCGTGGTCCAAAGGACCTCCTTCTGTTCTCGCTTCCTCAGCTCCTCGTCTCTGGACAGCACGCACAGCAGGTCATCCATGGAGACCATCTTTGCGACCGGGAAGCGGTCCTCCAGCTGCACAGGGGAAAGATGTACAATTAGACAAATTGCAATATTGGTATTTGTTAAACCGGTCAGGAGGGTAGGTACTACAACAATTGCCTTATCCACTGCCGAAAAGTGAGATGTTATTAGGTATGTCTTGTCCGGGTCAACTGGGGCCGATGGTCTGACCCTCACTAGCTGTTCATACAAACTTAAATGTGTGGAGGGGTGTACAACAGAGAGGATAATCCAAGGGAGAGGCATACACTGTTGTTTTACTGGAACTGGGTTTGGGAGCGGCTGTCGGGCTACGGGGTAGCTGGGCGCGGTGACTGGCGCAGAATGGAGTGCAGATGGGGGGTCACTTGTGTCATAGTGCTCCCCCGAGTGCTCTGCTCCCCGTTTCCCGACGGCTCGCTCTCACATTGCCTCAAATCTGGCAGAGACGAGAAAGTAACTCGCCTCTGCATTCCCGGTGATCTTTGGGGGGAAAGGGGCTCGCCATTGATATTAGTGACTGATCGACAACTAGATGTCCAATGGCGCCCCTTTCCACACCTACGACATAGGGTTTTTGGTAAATCTGGGGTAGAAGCTGTTAGTCTGGGGCAATGTTTCTTAAAATGCCCTTTCTCCCCACATTCAAAGCAGTGTTGAGGTCCAGTAAAAGCGGCAGCCAATAGACGCGCTTTATGGGAATTTGAGCCAATGTTCTTACAGGCATCAGTCATCTCCAGCAGAGTGGGATCTTTTAATAGCTTTAAAGCTTTCTGGCAGTCCTCATTGGCTTTTTCGATTATCAATTTACTAAAGAGAATTTCTTGGCACTCTTTTTGAGGAACTTGCCTACTAATTGCTTCTTTTAACCTGGTTATAAAATCGACAAACGGTTCTTTAGGCCCTTGATTAATTAATGTGAAGGAAGGTGTCTGTACGTAGGCATCAGCCACCTTCTTCACGGCCTCCAATGCCAATTCTTTTGCTATATCTAGTAATTTGGGGTCAATTCGGGCTTGATCCCCTCTGCTGGAATAATCACCTTCCCCATAAAGCATGTCTATTGCCTGCCTTGGGGGAATCCCTCTCCTTTCCATTTTGTCATTTACGTAAGCAACGATTTTCCACTCAGCCTCAAAGACTGAGGTTTGTACTGTGGTAAACAACCCTCCTATTACAGCTCTAATATCGAAGGGAATGAGGGTATATGCTAGAAAGAAAGACTCTAGCAAACCGATAGTAAACGGTGCCCCCAACCCATATTCTACTATGGCCTTCTTGATATCTTTCAGCATAGGGTATGAAATAGGTCTCCATTCGGGGACCTTCTTGTCGTCATAGTAAACGGGGAATGCCCGTAAGAACTCCGTGTCCTTTGCATGGGCTGCCTCTTCCCTGAAAGCCTTCCAGATGTCTGGTGCTGTAGCTGGCCTTTCAGGGGAGTGAGGTGCCCATGCACAGTCTGATGTTGGGTGGCGGCAGGCAGGGTAGACCTCTGTGTTAGGTGGCCCATGGGCGCAACCATCTTGGCGGAAGTGCCGCTTGGCCTTTGCCCTTGCCCCGCCCACCGCTTCCTGTCTAATGTCCCGGGAGGGTGATGATTCCGGAGAAGAGGCGGGGCTGATGAAGGGGGGCGTGTTTGGAGATCTGCCGGGGGAGGACCTTCTTGCCTGTGTGGGTGGTGACGGAGGCGGCCTTGAAGGTGACACTACAGGGGCCCGCCTCCTTTCGTCAGTGGGCTTTTCAGGGAAGGAGTCTCTGATGTAATCAAATGGAGGCAGGGGTGGCTCATAAGGTGGAGCTGAAGGAGCCCACCCCCTTTCTCTCCGTGATTCTCCTCCCCTCTTTCTCCTCAAGCTGCCCTGGGGTCCCTCCTCCTCGACGCCATTACGTTTTCGCCATGATGATTCCTCGTCTTCCCTCCCGCCATTTTGTGGATCTAGTCTCCTCTTCTCCCTCCCGCCATCTTGTTTTAAGGTGTCCTTGTCCATGTGTTCAGTGTCCTTGTCCGGGCTTTCGTCATCCATTTTAGGGAGGCAGACATTCTGGTTCATCATTTGGTGCTGTAGCACCATCAGAACAAGCCTCCATGCAATTAAAACCTCTTTCTCCTGCCAGAGCAAATATCCCAAGGCTTGCCACTTTTTGAGTGTGGTATTATCATTGACCTTGCGTCCGTGGCGGTCAAGCCATCTGGCAAGAGCTTTCGCAGACTTCTTATCTATGGGGTGACCGTGCTCAATGATGAAATCTTTGAGGCATCTATACACGAATTTTTGGGAGGTGGAAAGTGTGAGCCCCATAATGATGTTAACCGGGGGTTTCACACAAAATCCTGATGTTATTCCCTCCCTTTAATTTGAATTCTTGTGGGGTAAGGTGTTGGGGTAGGGCGCTGGAATGCCTTCGACCGCTCACCTGTCCGGCGCACAGCCCGTGCAGCTTCTTCGCTCACAGCTTTCCGCTTGGTCGAAGGGAGCCAGCGGAACGATCTCCTCTCCTGGAGTCGCCTGATCCCGAGTGCAGGCACAGGATTTCTCTCTATGTGAGAGCCCTCAACTGTGCCCCACGTTGGGTGCCACTTGCCACGGCTCGTGGGGGTAGAGGGCAATGGTACAGGGCACTGCAAGAAGGGTCTGGGACGCAG
>NW_020886177.1:0-7308 GCF_003945725.1 Corapipo altera
CCCTTTTTTCCAGCCCTGCTCTACAATGGCCTGTCCCACCTCCTGGAAAATTTACTCCAACTGAAGATTCCTGCCAGACCAAAGGTGCCACCATAAAAACTTCTTCCTGACCAAGAAGTGCCCAGACTCCACAAACAACTGCACCTCAAAGCCAAAGCTTCCAGACTTTTTTTCCTGGTGGAAAGCGCTCCTATTCCCTTTTTTCAACCCTGTGCTACAAAGACCTGTCCCACCTCTTGGATAATTGAATCCAACTGAAGATTCCTGCCTGACAAAATGTGCCACCACAGAAAGGTCTTGCTGCCCAAGAAGTGCCCAGGCTACCCCACCACCTACACCTCAAAGACAAAGCTTCCAGACTTTTTTTCTTTTTCGAAAGAGCTGCTGTTCCCTTTTTTCTAACCTGCTCCAAAATGGCCTGTCCCACCTCCTGGAAAATTGAATCCAACTTAAGATTCCTGCCAGACAAAGGTGCCACCATAAAAACTTCTTCCTACCCAAGAAGTGCCCAGGATGCTCCACCCACTACACCTCAAACCCAAAGCTTCCAGACTTTTTTTCCTGGTGGAAAGCGCTCCTGTTCCCTTTTTTCAGCCCTGCGCTACAAAGGCCTGTCCCACATCCTGGAAAATTTACTCCAACTGAAGATTCCTGCCAGACAAAAGGTGCCACTACAGAAAGGTCTTGCTGCCCAAGAAGTGCCCGGGCTACCCCAACAGCTGCACATCAAAACCAAAGGATCCAGACTTTTTTTCCCGGTGGAAAGAACTGCTGTTCAGTTTTTTAAAGCGTGAACTGCAATGGCCAGTCCAAACCCCTTGAAAATTTACTCCAATTGAAGATTCCTGCCAGACAAAAGGTGCCACCTCATTAAACCTCTTGCTGCCCAAGAAGTGCCCAGGCTGCCCCACCACCTACACCTCAAAGCCAAAGCTTCCAGACTTTTTTTCTTTTTGGAAAGAGCTGCTGTTCCCTTTTTTCAGCCCTGTGCTGCAATGGCCTGTCTCACGTCCTGAAAAATATAGTCCATATGAAGATTCCTGCCAGACAAAAGGTGCCACCCCAGAAAGCTCTTACTGCCCAAGAAGTGTCCAGAATGCCCCATCACCTACACCTCAAAGCCAAAGCTTCCAGACTTTTTTTCCTGGTGGAAAGCGCTTCTGTTCCCTTTTTTCAGCCCTGCGCTACAAAGACCTGTCCCACCTCCTGGAAAATTGAATGTAAATGAAGATTCCTGGCAGACAAAAAGTGCCACTACAGAAAGGTCTTGCTGCCCAAGAAGTGCCCAGACTGCCCCAACAACTGCACGTCAAAACCCAAGTTTCCAGACTTTTTTTCCTAGGTGAAAGAGCTGCTGTTCCCTTTTTTTTACCCTTCTCTGTAATGACCTGTCCCACCTCCTGGAAAATTGAATGAAAATGGACATTTCTACCAGAATACAGGTTCCACCACAGAAGACTCTTCCTGCCCAACAAGTGCCCAGACTACACAAACAACTGCACCTCAAAGCCAAAGCTTCCAGACTTTTTTTCCTGGTGGAAAGAGCTGCTGTTCCCTTTTTTTCAACCCTGCTCTACAATGGCCTGTCCCACCTCCTGGAAAATTTACTGCAACTGAAGATTCCTGCCAGACAAAAGGTGCCACCATAAAAATTTCTTCCTGCCTAAGAAGTGCCCAGGCTACTCCACCAACTACACCTCAAAGCCAAAGCTTCCAGACTTTTTTTCCTGGTGGAAAGATCTCCTGTTCCCTTTTTTCAGCCCTGCGCTACAAAGACCTGTCCCACCTCCTGGAAAATTGAATGTAAATGAAGATTCCTGCCAGACAAAAGGTACCACTACAGAATGGTCTTGCTGCCCAAGAAGTGCCCAGGCTGCCCCAACAACTGCACGTCAAAACCCAAGTTTCCAGACTTTTTTTTCTGGTGGAAAGATCTGCTGTTCCCTTTTTTCAGCCGTGCTCTACAAAGACCTGTCCCACCTCCTGGAAAATTTACTCCATATGAAGATTCCTGCCAGACAAAAGGTGCCACCAAAAAACCTCTTACTGCCCAAGAAGTGCCCAGGCTGCCCCAAGAACTACACCTCAAACCCAAAGCTTCCAGACTTTTTTTCCTGGTGGAAAGCGCTCCTATTCCTTTTTTTCAGATCTGCACTACAAAGGCCTGTCCCACCTCCTGGAAAATCAATGAAAATGGACATTTCTACCAGACAACAGGTTCCACCACAGAAGACTCTTCCTGCCCAAGAAGTGCCCCGACTACACAAACAACTGCACCTCAAAGTCAAAGCTTCCAGATTTTTTTTTCCTGGTAGAAGTAGCTACTGTTCCCTTTCTTACAGCCCTGCTCCACAATGGCTTGTCCTTCCTCCTGCAAAATTGAATCCAACTGAAGATTCCTGCCAGACAAAAGGTGCCACCACAGAAAGGTCTTGCTGCCCAAGAAGTGCCCAGGCTGCCCCAACAACTGCACATCAAAGCCAAAGGATCCAGACTATTTTTCCTGGTGGAAAGCGCTCCTGTTCCCTTTTTTCAGCCCTGCGCTACAAAGACCTGTCCCACCTCCTAGAAAATTGAATCCAACTGAAGATTCCTGCCAGACAAAAGGTACCACCCCTGAAAGTTCTTGCTGACCAAGAAGTGCCCAGGCTGCCCCAACAACTGCACCTCAAACCCAAAGCTTCCAGACTTTTTTTCCTGGTGGAAAGAGCTGCTGTTCCCTTTTTTTTACCCTTCTCTGCAATGACCTGTCCCACCTCCTGGAAAATTGAATGAAAATGGACATTTCTACCAGACAACAGGTTCCACCACAGAAAACTCTTCCTGCCCGAAAAGTGCCCAGACTCCACAAACAACTGCACCTAAAAGTCAAAGCTTCCAGACTTTTTTTCCTGGTAGAAAGAGCTGCTGTTCCCTTTTTTCCAACCCTGCTCCACAATGGCCTGTCCCACCTCCTGGAAAATTGAATCCAACTGAAGATTCCTGCCAGACAAAAGGTGCCACCACAGAAAGGTCTTGCTGCCCAAGAAGTGCCCAGGCTGCCCTAACAAATGCACCTCAAAGCCAAAGCTTCCAGACTTTTTTTCCTGGTGGAAAGACCTGCTGTTCCCTTTTTTCCATCCCTGCTCTACAATGGCCTGTCCCACCTCCTGGAAAACTTACTGCTACTGAAGATTCCTGCCAGACAAAAGGTGCCACCATAAAAACTTCATCCTGCCCAAGAAGTCCCCAGGATGCTCCACCCACTACACCTCAAAGCCAAAGCTTCCAGACTTTTTTTCCTGGTGGAAAGCGCTCCTGTTCCCTTTTTTCAACCCTGCGCTACAAAGGCCTGTCCCACCTCCTAGAAAATTGAATGTAAATGAAGATTCCTGCCAGAGAAAAGGTGCCACTACAGAAAGGTCTTGCTGGCCAAGAAGTGCCCAGACTACACAAACAACTGCACATCAAAGCCAAAGGATCCAGACTTTTTTTCCCGGTGGAAAGAGCTGCTGTTCAATTTTTTAAAGCGTGAACTGCAATGGCCAGTCCAAACCCCTTGAAAATTTACTCCAATTGAAGATTTCTACCAGAAAAGGGATGCCACCTCAGAAAACTGTTTACTACCCAAGAAGTGCCCAGGCTGCCCCACAACCTACACCTCAAACCCAAAGCTTCCAGACTTTTTTCCTGGTAGAAAGAGCTGCTGTTCCCTTTTTTCAGCCCTGCGCTGCAATGACCTGTCTCACGTCCTGAAAAATTTACTCCATATGAAGATTCCTGCCAGATAGAAGGTGCCACCACAAAAACCTCTTGATGCCCAAAAAGTGCCCAGGCTACCCCAGCAACTACACATCAAAACCCAAGTTTCCAGACTTTTTTTCGTGGTGGAAAGATCTGCTGTTCCCTTTTTCCAGCCCTGCTCTACAATGGCCTGTCCCACCTCCTGGAAAATTGAATGTAAATGAAGATTCCTGCCAGACAAAAGGTGCCACCACAGAAAGGTCTTGCAGGCCAAGAAGTGCCTAGGCTGCCCCAATAACTGCACATCAAAGCCAAAGGATCCAGAGTTTTTTTCCTGGTGGAAAGAGCTGCTGTTCAATTTTTTAAAACGTGAACTGCAATGGCCAGTCCAAACCCCTTGAAAATTTACTCCAATTGAAGATTCCTGCCAGACAAAAGGTGGCACCTCATTAAACCTCTTGCTGCCCAAGAAGTGCCCAGGCTGCCCCACCACGTACACCTCAAAGCCAAAGCTTCCAGACTTTTTTTCTTTAAGGAAAGAGCTGCTGTTCCCTTTTTTCAGCCCTGCGCTGCAATGGCCTGTCTCACGTCCTGAAAAATTTACTCCAACTGAAGATTCCTGCCAGACAAAAGGCGCAACCAAAAAACCTCTTACTGCCCAAGAAGTGCCCAGACTACAGAAACAACTGCACTTCAATGTCAAAGCTTCCAGACTTTTTTTCTTGGTGGAAAACGCTCCTGTTCCTTTTTTTGCAGCCCTGCACTACAAAGGCCTGTCCCACCTCCTGGAAAATTGAATGTAAATGAAGATTCCTGCCAGACAAAAGGTGCCACTACAGAAAGGTCTTGCTGCCCAAGAAGTGCCCAGGCTGCCCCAACAACTGCACGTCAAAACCCAAGTTTCCAGACTATTTTTCCTGGTGGAAAGATCTGCTGTTCCCTTTTTTCAGCCCTGCACTGCAATGACCTGTCCCACCTCCTGGAAAATTGAATGAAAATTGACATTTCTACCAGACAACAGGTTCCACCACAGAAGACTCTTCCTGCCCAAGAAGTACCCAGGCTGCCCCGAAAACTGCACCTCAAAGTCAAAGCTTCCAGACTTTTTTTCCTTAGCTGAAAGAGCTTCTGTTCCCTTTTTTTTGCCCTTCTCTGCAATGACCTGTCCCACCTCCTGGAAAATTGAATGAAAATGGACATTTCTACCAGACAACAGGTTCCACCACAGAAAACTCTTCCTGCCCAAGAAGTGCCCAGGCTACACAAAGAACTGCACCTCAAAGTCGAAGGTTCCAGACTTTTTTTCCTGGTAAAAAGAGCTGCTGTTCCCTTTTTTCCAACCCTGCTCGACAATGGCCTGTCCCACCTCCTTGAAAATTGAATCCAACTGAAGATTCCTACCAGACAAAAGGTGCCACCATAAAAACTTCTCACTACCCAAGAAATGCCCAGGATGCTTTACCCACTACACCACAAACCCATAACTTCCAGACTTTTTTTCCTGGTAGAATGATCTGCTGTTCCGTTTTTCCATCCCTGCTCTACAATGACCTGTCCCACCTCCTGGAAAATTGAATGTAAATGAAGATTCCTGCCAGACAAAAGGTGCCACCACAGAACGGTCTTGCTACCCAAGAAGTGCCCAGGCTGCCCCAACAACTGCATATCAAAGCCAGAGGATCCAGAATTTTTTTCCTGGTGGAAAGAGCTGCTGTTCAACTTTTTAAAGCATGAACTGCAATGACCAGTCCAAACCCCTTAACAATTTACTCCAGTTGAAGATTCCTACCAGACAAAAGGTGCCACCTCAGAAAACTGTTTGCTGCCCAAGAAGAGCCCAGGCTGCCTTACCACCTACACCTCAAAGCCAAAGCTTCCAGACTTTTTTTCTTTTTGGAAAGAGCTGCTGTTCCCTTTTTTCAGCCCTGCGCTACAATGGCCTGTCTCACGTCCTGAAAAATTTACTACATATGAAGATTCCTTCCAGACAAAAGGTACCACCAAAAAACCTCTTACTGCCCAAGAAGTGCCCAGGCTGCCCAAACAACTACACCTCAATGTCAAAGCTTCCAGACTTTTTTTCCTGGTGGAAAGCGCTCCTTTTCCTTTTTTTTAGATCTTCACTACAAAGACCTGTCCCACCTCCTGGAAAATTGAATGTAAATATAGATTCCTGCCAGACTAAAGGTGCCACTACAGAAAAGTTTTGCTGGCCAAGAAGTGCCCAGTCTGCCCCAACAATTGCACGTCAAAACCCAAGTTTCCAGGCTTTTTTTCCTGGTGAAAAGCGCTCCTGTTCCCTTTTTTCAGCCCTGGGCTACAAAGACCTGTCCCACCACCTGGAAAATTGAATGAAAATTCACATTTCTACCAGACAACAGGTGCCACCACAGAAAACTCTTCCTGCCCAAGAAGTGCCCAGACTACACAAACAACTGCACCTCAAAGTCAAAGGTTCCAGACTTTTTTTCCTGGTAGAAAGAGCTGCTGTTCCCTTTTTTCCATCCCTGCTCTACAATGGCCTGTCCCACCTCCTCGATAATTTACTCCATATGAAGATTCCTGCCAGACAAAAGGTGCCACCACAAAACCCTCTTGCTGCCCGAGAAGTGCCCAGGCTGCCCCACGAACTACACCTCAAAGCCAAAGCTTCCAGACTTTTTTTCCTGGTGGAAAGGGCTCTTGTTCCCTTTTTTCAGCCCTGCGCTACAAAGGCCTGTCCCACCTCATGGAAAATTTACTCCATATGAAGATTACTGCCAGACAAAAGGTGCCACCACGGAAAGGTCTTGCTGCTCAAGAAGTGCCCAGGCTGCCCCAACAACTGCACATAAAAGCCAAAGGATCCAGACTTTTTTTCCTGGTAGAAAAAGCTGCTGTTCAATTTTTTAAAGCCTGAACTGCAATGGTCAGTCCAAACCCCTTTAAAATTTACTCCAATTGAAGATTCCTACCAGACAAAAGGTGCCACCTCAGAAAACTGTTTCCTGCCCAAGAAGTGCCCAGGCTGCCCCACCACCTACACCTCAAAGCCAAAGCTTTAAGACTTTTTTTCTTTTTAGAAAGAGCTGCTGTTCCCTTTTTTCAGCCCTGCGCTGCCATGGCCTGTCTCACGTCTTGAAAAATTTACTCCATATGAAGATTCCTGCCAGACAAAAGGTGCCACTACAGAAACTGTTTCCTGCCCAAGAAGTACCCAGGCTGCCCCACCAACTACACCTCAATGTCAAAACTTCCAGACTTTTTTTCCTCGTGGAAAGCGCTCCTGTTCCCTTTTTTAAGCCCTGAGCTACAAAGGCCTGTCCCACCTCCTGGAAAATTGAATGTAAATGAAGATTCCTTCCAGACAAAAGGTGCCATCAGAGAAAGGTCTTCCTGCCCAAAAAGTGCCCAGGCTGGCCCAACAACTGCAACTCAAAGTCAAAACTTCCAGGCTTTTTTTCCTGCTTTTCCCTTTTTTCAGGCTTGCGCTGCAATGCCCTGTCCCACCTCCTGGAAAATTGAATGAAAATGGACATTTCTACCAGACAACAGGTTCCACCATAGAAGACTCTTCCTGCCCAAGAAGTGCCCAGACTACACAAA
>NW_020886178.1:0-7304 GCF_003945725.1 Corapipo altera
GGGGGAGCGCAGGAGGGACCAGGGGAGGAAAGGGCGAATGGGGGCTGTCTCCTGCCGCAGTTTCTCCAGCCAGTCAGCAGAAAAGACAGAGGTGCAGGGAGGTGAGCAAGCCGGGACATGCCCGGAAGATACAAATTCGGGGGAGACACACAGTGTGTGAAGTCCATTCAATCGCTGTACATAATTTTCCATTTCCGGAATCGTTCCCATTCCGATTCCTGGTCCTCGACACTTCTTATTTACTTTGGGTTCTACATTCAGTTTTCCAAGCAATTCTTTTGACAATTGCTTACTTTGTAATTGTCATGGTTTAACCCCAGTCAGCAACTAAGCACCACACAGCTGCTCACTCACTCCCCCCCCTCCCTGTCCCAGTACAATGGGAGAGAGAATTGGAAGGGTAAAAGTGAGAAAACTTATGGTTCAGGATAAAGACAGTTTAATAGGTAATGCAAAAGCCACACACACAAGTAAAGCAAAACAAGGAATTCATTCACTACTTCCCATCAGCAGACAGGTGTTCAGACATCCCCAGGAAAGCAGGGCTCCATCACACCTAACAGTTACTTGGGAAGACAAACACCATAACTCTGAACATGTTCCCCCCTTCCTCCTTCTACTTCCTGCTTTATATAAACTGAGCATGATGACATATGGCATGGGATATACCTTTGGTCAGTTGGGGTCAGCTGTCCTGGCTGTGTCCCCTGATGCCTTAGGGTCCACCTGTTTTTTTGATTTTTCTAATTTTTATAAGCTTTATAAGTAGTTATATAGTAGAAGTAGATTTAGAAGCAGCAGCCCTTATTCCTTTACCCTTAGCATAGTAACTACACACATTCCTCAACCCTATCACCCTATTCCCCATATCAATTCTACCCCTGAATTCCAGTAGTTTAGTCTCTTGTCAAGGTAGGCCCATTTTGTTTAGAGAACACTTGTACCTTGGCCTAAACCGCAAAAGTACAGTCAAGAACTGGGTGAATATATGCCCCCTGTACTCTGAAGAAAATGATGACTGATGAAAAGAGGGTCTCGAAAAGCCCCTCGCCTCAATTCCCAAGGGGCGGGTCAAGGGTGGATTGGGGCAAAAGCCAGTGGGTGGACAAATCCTGGGATTGGACAGACAAGATTATAAATTGTAACATCTGTACAGAGGGACTTGCACACGTCTTGTAACCTTATGCCTCAGAGGCACAAATTAAAATCCTTTCCTTATCTCACCTTCAAAACTAATTTGCCTCTGAGGTTTTTTTCTCCCTGAATTTTCTTTAGGCAACACCCCTCACAACTTCTTGTGTACCCTCAGCCTAATATCTGATGGGATGATATGAGAAGCAGAAAAGGCCTTGACTCTGTAAGTGCTGCTCAGCAATAACTAGAACATCCCTGTTGTATCAACCCTGTTTCCAGCACAAATCCAAAGCATACCCCCATACCAGCTACTATGAAGAAAATTAACTCTATCCCAGTGTAGCCAGGAGAATGCCAAAACTGAAACCGTTGAAAGCTCAACAAAAAACAATATTTATTGTAAAGAAGTAGCCAATAAAACGAAAACCCAAGAGAGAGGGAAGAGGAGGGAAATTAGTCCTCAGTACAACCCCCCACTCAGGTGTTACTTACAAGGTTGTCTTATCGACCCCAGAATGCCTAGAATTCCCCATAGCAGAAGCTGCATCCTTGGAGTGTCAGCAGGCTCACAAGATAGCGGGCATCCCCGCAAAAGGCAACCTTGTCCTTCAGTGTGAAGTTTGAGTCCACTCCCAGCACGAGCTATCTGCTTTTTTATACAATTTGCCTGTGATGTCTACCTGGGCAAGTGTGGCCAGCACCGCCCAGTTAGAGGCCTTCAGTCCCTCCCCCTGTTATGTAAGTGGTACCTTTTCTGTGCCTGCGTGTGTACATTAGAATTTCCCTGCACCTGTGTGTTACACCTTGGGGAGTCTTTCCTAAATGAGTCTGGGGGCTTATTTCATCATCCTCCTCTTCACTTTCTCCTTCAAATGTCCTTGGAGGGCTGTTGGCTGATAGTGAGGCCTCAATTAATTTCAGTTTATACAAGATACTTCCTTCAAGGACGAAGTTCTTGTTTATCAGTGCTTGTTTTCTCATAACTTGGCAGGAAAAGAACAGACTTTCACAGGTGGCTGGGCCAAACACAGACCAAAAGTAGCAGCATCTAACTAAGCACGAATACACCCAGCCAAAACCAGCGCAGTAATAATGACCAGAACTTGAGAATAATTCTTTTACAATTCCAATGCATTCCTATAAACTATATCAGCAAAAGTGGTTTTATTGAAAAATGATGTTGTAAAAGAGCAACTTAACAAAGTTCACTCTATTACTGCACAAAGGATATAACAATGATTCAAACTGCCAAGACAAAATCAAAGTTATTAATAGAGAATATTAGTGCACTATAATACAAGAGTATGGATGATGTTGGTCACTTACAAAAGATTTGCAATTGGTAAGAGGTCTCTCTGCTTCAAGTAGCAACCTTGAGTGGCATCCCAGTTCAAGGGGAGATCACTGCTATGCAGCCAGCTGCTTAGTAGGGAGAACTGCAAGAAGGCTCACTTAGGCTATGGTATTTATTGAATAAAGTGGTTGGCTTGAAGTCAAATTACATGCAATGGAAAAGGTATGCACAAGACTTCTTGTACCCACAACTTTCTTTGTTCCTTGATAAACAAGTCTTGGAAAAGCTCCTTGCTATTCGTGTGTTAATCATATGACAGGTGCATCTATGTTTACCGTCACTCTGTTCCTTTGTGCATTTCCAGAGAACAGATTGGAACTGGAGAAGTTCTTGTCCCTTTGTCACGTGAAAAGGAGCAGAAATGAAGGATATTCTGTCCCACCTGTATTAATATATTTTTTGTCTATTAGTGTCCCCCTCCCAGGAGTTCAAAGCCTTTAAAGTCTGAAAACAATCAGTGTCTCCTTAGGGGGGAGACTCTTCACTTGACAGATTCACTGAGATGGACAGGACTTTTGATACCCTATTTATGGGGACTGCACTTACTAGCAATGGAGAACCTTCTCAGCAAGTTTCTCCTATGAGTTATTACACTGTCAATGAGCCTGCCAGCACCAAAAAAAACCCCGGACTCTTAGCAGCTCATGAAATGACTTTTATTAATACAAATCTGTGACAACTTATAGGGTTCACATTGCCTGCAAAATTCCACTTAACTAATAAAGCCTCAAGCCAGAAGTGCACTCTCCAAAAACAACACAACTCCCTAAGAAGCAATAGATCACTATAACACCTCAATACAAAACTCAAGCAACCCCCCTCCACGACAGATCAATTTACAAAGACTAGGACAAAATCTAAACACACTCGCTAACACAAAGCAAAAAGGAAAGAATATAGCCGCTTCTCACTAGCACACACTTTAACTCACTAAGACCAAGAAATACACACTTTAAGGCAAACCACGACACGATCCAAGGCAATAAAGTACATGGTAGTCTATAAGGTATAGGGAAAATTAGCATCTATAAGGTAAAGCAAAGTACAATTAGTATCTATAGGGTAAAGGGGAAGGCAAGGAAAGGGGAAAGCAAAGTAAAATATAAAAAGCAAAGTAGGCAAGATATAAGGAAAGGTGAAGGCAAAGTAAAATATAAAAACAGTTGCTCACCCCGCAACATCCTGAGGAGTGGAAGGAAAAAAGGCAGTTCCCCCTGCAGAAATGATGGAACTTCTCCCTAATTTTTGTTCATATCTGATCTCTTTTTATACTTTTTTTCCTAGGCAGTTTGAGTGACTATAGTCAATAAACTCATTTTTGGGGTGATAGACAGATGACATAGGCCTAAGGGTTGGCTTCCTGAGTTCCCATCAGGTAGGATGTTTGTGAAGAAAGGCCATGCTATCTCCATACCATTCTATCCTTCCTTGATCCTATCAGTCTGTTGCTGGGAAGTCTCACCCAGGTGCTGGGGTCTTTTAGGAATCCATCAGGAGTCTCTTTGTCCCTTTTTGTGTAGCCTTATCACCTTACAATGGGTTTCTGGGAATGCCCCCTCCAGGTGCTGGGGTCTTTCCCATAACCATTCAGGACTGTCATTGTGGCCTTAAATTGATCTATCACCTTACACCCTGTTACAGCTTAGGTCTTTACCTCCTTTGGAGCCTGAACCAAAGTGCCACTAGTTTGGTTAAGGAGTCAAGTGCATATGTCACATATCTCCCTTCTTGTTGCTAAACTTCCTTCTGATTCATTCATTAAAGTGTAAGTGAACTACGTCTTGATATTAAAAGTGAACAGCAGAAAGAGTCTTTCATTAGAATTACCCTCCTATTCCTGAAACACGTTGGAAAATTGAGTTTACGTTTCAGTGATGTAGCAAGTCACGCCCACACTGGTTATGCTTTCTCTTATTGGAGAGATTTTCTTTGTGAGATAGGAATAAAACTACCCATTTGAAAACTAAGTGTTCAAAGAACAACAACAGGTTTCTTCTACCTTGGTTTCATTAATCCTAGTAAAGCATCAGTCAGTGTTCATTTTAATGAACATGAAAAAAGGATTTTACAGATTAGAAAACTTAAACCTGCTTTATACTAGTAGGATAAACTATTAAAAATGCCCATTTGAGCTAAGACCCAATTTTCAGGAGTCACATGAATACAGAGATTTAGTACACAAGTTAGAAAAATAGCTCAAGGGACTACAAGTATTGCAGGAGTAGTTTAAGACTACCATAATGGGCAGTGACTAAGGGGGTACTGATCTAGTTGTGGCCTTTTTTGTCTAATGCAATACGATACCACCTTTTACTTGCTATATGGTGCATACCCCCAGTTCTCCATCACTTTCATGATACAGCCATAAGCATTGACCTTGAGCCCTGCCAGCCACTGGACACTTCTCACTGTTCTATGTCTGCTTAAAGACTGGCCTTTCAGTTCCCACCTGAGAGTCTGATATATTCCAAGCAGGTGAGGCTTCCAACTTTGAACTTTGGTGTAATTTAAGGACTGTTGACAGATATTGCTTCAGGTCAGTGCAGAGATGATTACTGGGAGGAATTATACTGCCACCACCTAGACCATGGTAGTAATTATGTGGATGCCACCTCAACAGGACTCATCCCTAGGTTCTGCTTTAATAAAAGAATAAGAGTTAGAATAGACTATTTTGGTTGGAAAAGACCTACAACAATCATCTAGTCCAACTGCCTGACTGCTTCAGGGCTGACCAAAAGTTAAGCATGTTGTTAAGGGCATTGTCCAAATGCCTCAAACACTGACAGGCTTGGGGCATTGACCATCTCTCTAGGAAGACTGTTCCAGTGTTTGATCACCCTCTGAGTAAAAAAATGCTTACTAATTTCCAGTCTAAACCTCCTCTGGTGCAGCTCTGAACCATTCCCATGCATCTTATCACTGAATACCAAGGAGAAGAAGCATCTCCCTCTCTACTTCCCTTCCTCAGGAAGCTGTAGAAAGCTATGAGGTCACCCCCTAGCCTCCTTTGCTCCAAACTAGGCAAACCCAGAGTCCTCAGCTGCTACTCACACATGCCTTCCAGCCTGTCTGTCGGGGTTTGACCCCACAAAAATCCAATCTCCAAGCTTCCCCCCCACAATTTACCTCAACACCGAATAGAAGTTTTCAGGCAGACATACTCCAGTATAGGGGAAGGGAATATATACAATTTATTACTATACAAAATAAATACTATACAAACTAAAAATCAATTATATACACCATATTAACACAATTCTACCACCCCTCGAGCCCTCCCTTATCAGTCCAGGAGAAGCCCTCAGGCTGATAGTTAAGCAGTCTCTCTCTCATTGGGGTATCAGGGAAAAAGGGTTCCTCTGACCACCCCCCCACCAGTCTCAGTTCCTTGCTGAGGTCTCCTCTTCATCACGAGGTCCAAGAAGATAGTTCTGAGTCCTTCCTCCCTGGTTTCGTGAAGGTTTCCTCCCAGGTGTAAGATGTTGTTTTAAGTCCTTACCCAGAAAACGCCTGCTGCTATTTGGCTCTCTCTCACTCTTCTTCAGCTGCTGCAGCTCCCAGTTTCAGTAGTCCACGTACAAAACCGATGTAGGGCACCTCCGAGCCTTCTCTGGCCCGTCTGCAATTTCTGCCTGGAGTTCTTCCAACTTTTGCAACAAGTCGCAACTGTTTCTCCTGGCAACCGAGCTTTTTTCAGCCCATCTCCTTGGCTCAGCTTCAATACTAAGCCTTAAAATCCACCCCCACCAGCTTCTATGCAGTGGGGGGAAGCCCCCTAGCTTAGCTACAGGCATTCGGTCCAGTTATGAGCTGTCCCAAGGCCTGCCGTCTGGCTGGGGGGGGAAGAGGGCCTGGTTCCCCTCGCGAGGGGCTTGCCTCTCCCTCTTACCTCAATGGTTGTGTCTCTCTTCCTCACAACACTCCATGCTGTCTCCAGTTCTGGCTTAGACAGGCTGTGGGGCCCAGGGCCCCCTCCGAGTTCGGGGAGAGGGGCCCTGTCACCCCTCGGCTCTCTCACACACACTCAGACACACGCACCGACACTCTGCCAACTCACTTCTGTCTGTTGATATCTAATTTTCACAGGAGCGAAAAAAGGACAGCTCTGATTGGTTCCTCAGGGGAAACTGTCCTGGGACCAATCAGCTCTAGGCCCAGGGCCCCCACGAACCCGGGAGGGGGGGCGGTTCAAACCAAGACACTGTCACATGAAAAGGGGAGGGATATGCCCGACCCTTAGAGTGGGGAGATTTTCTCGACCCACAGAGATTTATTTGTCTGTTAGTGCCCCTGGGAAAACAAAACCATTTATGTCTGACTCAGTCTGTCAGGTATCCCATAAGGGACCAGACAGATTCACAAGATCGGGGTAATTCGGTTGTCCTTTTTCAGAGACTGCCATGCAACAGTGTAAGGGAGACCCCTCAGCAGGTCTTCCTGTTATTCTGCTGCCAGCAAACTGTCAGCACCTTATAAATAACTCACTCTAACAGTTTACAGAATAACACTCCTTATTAAGACAAATTGTGACAAGTTAATAAGGTGAACTCTAGTCCTTAAAAGTAATAGAGTGCATAGTATGTTTATCACCTGACAGGCATCCTGTCGCAGTTTGAATGAAACTGGACTGTTTGCTAAAGAGGATGAGTTATGAGATAGACCAAACTCCTCTCTCTCTGCAATTGTAATGTCAAATTAAGGGGGTTTTACTCGAGGAAAAATGTGGAAAAAAAAACCAGAAGAAATAACAACCCTATATTAAAAAGATATATATATATAGGCAAAAAAACCAGTAGCAAGAAACAACAATAAC
>NW_020886179.1:0-7302 GCF_003945725.1 Corapipo altera
TAAAGGAGAAAACATGAAGAAGTGGGATGGTGAACCCACTTCTAAGCTTGAAGCTAGAGTGAGGGAGCTGAAGCGAAAGAAGACTGACAAGAAAGTTGTCTATGTAGTAGACGGAGATTTCTTAGAAGAGAAACTGCGATCGCCGAAACACGAGAAGATGGAGGTCCACTTCGACAACAGCAAAAAGTCTAAGAAGTCAAAGTCAAACTCTGACGACGAATGCTCTGATCAAGACCAGTAGAGGGGCCCTGCCTTCTGCCAGGAGAAGGAGAGGGACCAAGAAGATAACCGAGTTTACTGGGCTGTGTGGGTTCGATGGCCTGGCACATCGGATCCTCTGAGATACCAGGCCTTGATAGATACTGGAGCCCAGTGCACTGTAATGCCTTCGGAGTATAAGAGTACCGAGACTGTTACTATTTCTGAAGTGACCGGAGGGTCTCAAGAATTGTCAGTAGTAGAGGCGGACATGAGCTTGATGGAAGACCAATGGGAAAAGCGTCCCATTGTGACGGGGCCAGAAGCCCCTTGCATCCTTGGTATGGACTACCTAAGAAGAGGATACTTCAAAGACCCGAAAGGGTACCAGTGGGCTTTTGGTATAGCCTCAGTGATTGAAGAGGAGTCCAAGCAATTGTCTGCCCTTCCTGGCCTCTCAGAAGACCCTTCCATTGTAAGATTACTGAGAGTTAAAGATCAAGAAGTGCCAATAGCCACAACAACTGTACACAGACGACAGTATCGGACAAACCGAGATGCTCTGATCCCTATCCACAAAATGATCCGAAAGCTGGAGAGCCAAGGGGTGGTCAGCAGAACCCATTCACCCTTCAACAGCCCCATCTGGCCTGTGCGTAAATCCGATGGAGAGTGGAGACTGACTGTGGACTATCGTGGCTTAAATGAAGTTACGCCACCGTTGAGTGCTGCCGTGCCAGATATCTTGGAGCTCCAATACGAGTTGGAGTCCAAGACAGCAAAGTGGTACGCCACCATCGACATAGCCAACGCGTTTTTCTCCATTCCTTTAACGGCAGAGTGCAGGCCACAGTTTGCTTTCACCTGGAGGGGCGTTCAATACACCTGGAATCGACTGCCCCAGGGGTGGAAACACAGTCCAACCATCTGTCATGGACTGATCCAGGTTACACTAGAGAAAGGTAAGGCTCCCGAACACATCCAGTACATCGATGACATCATTGTATGGGGGGACACAGCAAAGGAAGTTTTCAAAAAAGGACAGACGATCATCCAGATTCTCCTCGAGGCCGGTTTCGCTATCAAGAAGAGCAAAGTCAAGGGACCTGCCCGAGAGATCCAATTCCTAGGGGTGAAATGGCAAGATGGACGACGCCAGATACCAACAGACATAATCAACAAGATTGTAGCAATGGCTCCCCCCACCAACAAGAAAGAAACCCAAGCTTTTCTGGGAGCAATAGGCTTCTGGAGGATGCATATCCCAGAATACAGTCAGATTGTGAGCCCTCTTTACTTTGTGACCCGTAAAAAGAACAATTTCCAGTGGGGTCCTGAGCAACAACAAGCTTTCAAGCAGATCAAGCAAGAAACTGCAAATGCTGTGGCTCTTGGACCAGTTAGAACGGGACCAGATGTAAAGAACGTACTCTACTCTGCAGCTGGAGATAAAGGTCCCTCCTGGAGCCTCTGGCAAAAGGTGCCTGGCGAGACGCGAGGGCGACCACTGGGTTTCTGGAGCCGAAGCTACAGAGGTTCTGAGGCCAATTACACCCCTGTGGAAAAGGAAATCTTAGCGGCGTATGAAGGTATATGAGCAGCTTCAGAGGTAATTGATACCGAAGCACAGCTCTTCCTGGCACCCCGATTACCAGTCTTGAGCTGGATGTTCAAAGGGAAGGTGCCCCCTACGCATCATGCCACCGATGCTACGTGGAGCAAGTGGATAGCCTTGATTACGCAGCGTGTACGATTGGGAAGCTCAAATCGCCCTGGAATTCTGGAGGTTATCACCAATTGGCCTGAAGGTGGGAACTTCAGTCTGGCAGAAGAAGAGGAAGAGCCAGTGAGCCGAGCTGAAGAAGCTCCGCCATTTGATCAGCTGCCAGATGAAGAAAGGTGTTATGCCCTTTTCACTGATGGTTCTTGCCGTATTGTAGGAAGGAACCGGAAGTGGAAAGCAGCCGTTTGGAGTCCCACCCGACGAGTGGCAGAAGCTGTTGAGGGTCAAGGCGAGTCGAGTCAATTTGCAGAGCTCAAAGCCGTCCAATTGGCCCTGGACATCGCCGAACGAGAAAGATGGCCGAGACTCTACCTCTACACAGACTCATGGATGATAGCCAATGCTCTATGGGGATGGTTAGACCGCTGGAAGAAGATGAACTGGAGGCGTGGAGGAAAACCCATCTGAGCTGCTGACTTGTGGCAGGACATCGCTGCCAGAGCAAAGAGTCTGAATGTGAGAGTCCACCATGTAGATGCCCATGTGTCCAAGAAGCGAGCTAATGAAGAACATAATAACAACAGAGAAGCGGACTGAGCTGCACAGATAGGGGTGTCACAAGTAGACCTAGACTGGCAGCAGAAGGGAGAGCTGTTTCTGGCTCGATGGGCCCATGATGCTTCCGGTCATCAAGGCCGAGATGCCACCCACAGATGGGCATGAGACCGAGGGGTGGATTTAACCATGGATATCATTTCTGAAGTTATCCATGATTGTGAGACTTGTGCCACTATTAAGCAGGCGAAAAGACTGAAGCCCCTGTGGTATGGTGGACGATGGGATAAGTATAAGTATGGAGAGGCATGGCAGGTTGATTATATCAAACTACCACAGACCCGCCAAGGTAAGTGCTATGTACTTACCATGGTGGAAGCAACAACGGGATGGTTAGAGACTTTTTCAGTACCCCACGCAACAGCCCGGAATACCATCCTGGGCCTTGAAAAGCAAGTCCTGTGGAGACATGGGACCCCAAAACGTATTGAGTCAGACAATGGGACTCATTTCAAAAATAAATTAGTTACCACTTGGGCGAGGGAACATGGTATCGAATGGGTGTACCACATTCCTTATCATGCACCAGTTGCTGGGAAGGTTGAGAGATACAACGGATTATTAAAGACCACTCTAAAGTCATCAGGTGAAGGAACTTATAAAAACTGGGACAAAAAGTTAGCCAAGGCTACCTGGCTAGTTAACACCAGGGGTTCTATCAATCGAGCTGGCCCTGCACAGGCAGAATCCCTTCACATTGTTGATGGAGATAAAGTTCCAGCAATCCATTTGAGGGGAATGCTAGGGAAAGCTGTTTGGGTTACCCCTGCCTCAGGCCAAGACAAACCCATTCATGGGATTGTCTTTGCTCAAGGGCCAGGACATACGTGGGGGGTAATGAGGAAGGATGGAGTCATCCAGTGTGTGCCTCAAGGAAATTTAGCCTTGGGAAAAAACTGATTGTATGTCCTAAGTTGTGCTCTTACAGGAAGCCAGTCACCAGATGAGAGAGAGACCTGAACTAAGTCGATGCTGGTATCCAGTGATGAGACAGTCCAGTGACGAAACAGCCATAAATCGGAATTGTAATGGTGACTGAGGAGACCAAAGATCTGGACTGAACTGACATCGGCATTGATTTTCCAACGATGAGACGACTGTGCCGAGAGACCAACAAGAGCTATATATATATATATGTATATATATATATATATGTGAATATATATACGCGAACGTGAAACATAGGTGTTACATAAAGAAATAGTATGGAATAAGGGGTGGAGAATGTGGTGGTTTCACTCTAAGCCTTCCTGGAGACCAACTTGTAACCAGGAAGGAACTAGAAAAGTGATCACGGAAGTATTCCATGCTATTCCTTTACGTAACTGGAGGTATAAATAAAACCAGTGGGAGGGATCGCGTTCTCTTCCTCTCCGGCGAGGTTCGAGAACGGTGGGTCCCTGTTTCGGTCGGGCTTATCTGGAGCAGAGGCCTACAGTGACTGCCGCTATCCGCCACGCGTGAGGGGAGAGCCTGGGACTGAGTCTGGTCATCCTGCCTGTTCGAAGGGAAGTGGTGAGATTTCTGCTAGTTTGCCTTCGGCTGGCTGTTTGACTTGCTCGGTCCTTGCCCCTTTTTGTCTTTCTCCCTTCCCCCCTCCCCCCCAGGTGTGTGGTATTCTCCTCTTGTGTATCTGTCTCATATGTAAAATATATATATATATATATTTGCTATAGCTTTGGCTGCTTAGTTTTTTTTCCCTCTTTTCCCTCTCTGGGAGGCGGGTCCTTGTTGTCGAGTTTCGGGGGACTTGGTGGGAAGCCAGCTCGAAACTTGTACAACGTTTCTGGTAGCAGAGGATGGTTATTTTGGTTAAGTTTGGCTTGTTTTGATAAACATTCTCCGGGAAGACAGCCAAGCTCAGTGTTGTTTTGCAAACCAATCTATTGTTTTGGGAACAGGTCTGGGAACACTGCCAGAGTCTGGGAAAGCAGCCAAGGAAACTTTGTTTATATAAACAAAAGTTTGTTTTGGGATGAAGAAGAAATAATAACAAAAAACAATGGCTATTTCATTAATTGGTCTTATAATTCTAGCCATCTTTACACCTGTGTTAGGCTATTCTATAGGGAGACGTCCAGACCTTGAGAATGGATGGAACGAATTGCTTCCATCCTTTAATTTTGACATCGAAGGTTTGGTAAAGGAGATCCCCATGGTCAAAATCGACTCTAATTACTATATAAATCTTATTGCAACAGTATTGTCGATGATAAAGGTACTGGAAGTGCTCCTTAAACTTGGAAGAATGGGGTTCCGTTGCTTTCCCTCTTGTAGGAAAGATCACACCTCAAAGGGACTCGCTGGAACTCTGGAAAGGGTTGCAGACAGGCCAGTCTCCGGGTGGCATGGAGCTTGGGAAGATTTCGGTAGATTAGTAGGACATGTGTCACCCCCCATTAATTGGGAGTTCACACCCGAACAAATGTTTGATTCTGGTGAGATGGCCCACTGTTTGGCAGAAGGGTGTTTTCCCTACAAAGATCCGAATATGCAATTCTCCGCTTTGTGCTGGGGCCTGGCTAATGCTTATCGAGCTGCCATAGACCACCTTCAGAGGGTTAAGGTCGACACAGAGACCCAGACCACGCCACTTGAAACCAGTGATGTCCCTATTAGGTCCACAGAAGTTGGGGTCCAAACACAACCTGAAGTCAATGCCACTTATACTAAGTCCACTAGAACCGGGACTCAAGCTAAGAACCGGAAGGTCATTATTGCCCCTATAAAGAAGAAGAAGACGTGGGTAAGGGAGATCAAGGAACTTACGGACCCATCTCCGCAACTAGAACACACAGAAGAAAGAGAAGAAGAAGAAGAAGGAACAGAGGACGTAGTGGACGAAGGAGCAGCAGCAATGGGAGAAGGAGCAAGAGCAAGTGATGAAGGTGCGACTGTGAGAGAGGAAGAAGTGGTTGTGACTGAGGAAGGAGTGATTGGAAGAGAAGAAGCAGCTACCAGAGAGGAAGAAACGGCTACACGGGAAGGAGCACGTCCAAAGGAACTAGGGGCACGCCCAAAGGAATACAGAATAGCATCAAAAGAAAAGAAAGCAACAGTGCAAATGGCCGATGGTATATTGTCGCTTGATGATTTATACCCTGACTACACATTCAGTGTTGCAAAAGACGCAAAGAAGGAGCCAAAGCATTCCCCTCAATTGGAGGGGGAATTATCCCTACCCCTCCAGACCCAACCTTCTCTTGGAGGTGTGAATGATTGGAGGAGGAGGCCCTTATCTCAGCACACAAAAGATTACTCACTACCTCCACCCGCGGGGTATCGCGAACGACGCAGGAGTCCATCCCCATGGCGTGACTGGTATAGAAGTCCATCTCCACGGCGTGAACGACGCAGAAGTCCATCTCCGCGGTGTGAACGGCGTAGGAGTCCATCCCCATGGTATGAACGGCGTAGAAATCCATCTCCACGGCGTGAACAATATAGAAGCTTATCCCCACGGCATGCC
This sequence comes from Corapipo altera, assembly GCF_003945725.1. NCBI lineage: Eukaryota > Metazoa > Chordata > Aves > Passeriformes > Pipridae > Corapipo > Corapipo altera. Next base: position 6,006 of record NW_020886179.1, read on the forward strand.
CAGTCTCCACCTCCACATGAGAGATATAGGACGGAAGTGGGAGCAGTCCCACGTAGGAGTGGAAGAGTAAAGAGAGAGGTGGAAAAAATTCTACGTGGGAGAGATGGACAAGAAATAATGTGAGAAAGCGAAATTACACAATCACTGACCACAAGAGAGCTTCGAGATTTACGGAGAGATTATATGCGCTTGCCTGGTGAAGAAGTCCTCACCTGGCTGGTGCAATGCTGGGACAAGGGAGCTGATAGTCATGTAATTGAAGGTGATGAAGCACGACAATTGGGATCCATTGCTCGAGACCCTGTGATAGAGCAAGAAATGGGGAGGGAGAAAATGGCGTCCAGCCTTTGGCTCTGAATCCTCCACGCGGTGAGAGTGAAATACCCATTTAAGGAGTCCCTGAAGAGTTCTTCAAGAAGGTGGAGAACTGCAGAAGAAGGCATCCAATACCTATGGGAATTGGCCATGCTGGAGATCATCTATTCTGATCCAGATTATTATGACATCCAAGTTCCTGAGAGTGTTCCCTGCACGCAACCAATGTGGAAAAAGGTAATTCAAGGTGCTCCTAAACCATATGTTTCCTGCTTGATATCCGCATATAATCCAAAGATGGAGGAACCAAACGTGGAAACCATGTGTACTTGGATAAGAACCATAGAGGAAAATATGGAAGACTCCTTCAATCCCCTCTACCGACGCACCTACAATAGGGAAAGAATGGAGAGAGATTATGAATATTCCAGATATGAGGACGACCTTAGAGACAGAGAGGACAGAAGGTATAGAGATTACCAAGAAAGGCCAGTGGGAAGATCACGGTGGGACCGACAAAGACGACCTCGGCCTAGACCTCGATCCTGGTCTCGATCTCGCTCACGGTCCCTGTCATTCACACGTCGAAGGAAAGAGAACTCTAAGCGTTGGTCACGTAACCAACTATGGGCATACCTTCGTAGTAAAGGAGAAAACATGAAGAAGTGGGATGGTGAACCCACTTCTAAGCTTGAAGCTAGAGTGAGGGAGCTGAAGCGAAAGAAGACTGACAAGAAAGTTGTCTATGTAGTAGACGGAGATTTCTTAGAAGAGAAACTGCGATCGCCGAAACACGAGAAGATGGAGGTCCACTTCGACAACAGCAAAAAGTCTAAGAAGTCAAAGTCAAACTCTGACGACGAATGCTCTGATCAAGACCAGTAGAGGGGCCCTGCCTTCTGCCAGGAGAAGGAGAGGGACCAAGAAGATAACCGAGTTTACTGGGCTGTGTGGGTTCGATGGCCTGGCACATCGGATCCTC
>NW_020886180.1:0-7289 GCF_003945725.1 Corapipo altera
GCGTTCAATACACCTGGAATCGACTGCCCCAGGGGTGGAAACACAGTCCAACCATCTGTCATGGACTGATCCAGGGCACACTAGAGAAGGGTAAGGCTCCCGAACACATCCAGTACATCGATGACATCATTGTATGGGGGGATACAGCAAAGGAAGTTTTCAAAAAAGGACAGACGATCATCCAGATTCTCCTCGAGGCCGGTTTCGCTATCAAGAAGAGCAAAGTCAAGGGACCTGCCCGAGAGATCCAATTCCTAGGGGTGAAATGGCAAGATGGACGACGCCAGATACCAAGAGACGTAATCAACAAGATTGTAGCAATGGCTCCACCCACAAACAAGAAAGAAACCCAAGCTTTTCTGGGAGCCATAGGCTTCTGGAGGATGCATATCCCAGAATACAGTCAGATTGTGAGCCCTCTTTACTTTGTGACCCATAAAAAAAACAATTTCCAGTGGGGTCCTGAGCAACAACAAGCTTTCAGGCAGATCAAGCAAGAAATTGCACATGCTGTGGCTCTTGGACCAGTCAGAACGGGACCAGATGTAAAGAATGTACTCTACACTGCAGCTGGAGATAAAGGTCCCTCCTGGAGCCTCTGGCAAAAGGTGCCTGGCAAGACGCGAGGGCAACCACTGGGTTTCTGGAGCCGAAGCTACAGAGGTTCTGAGGCCAATTACACCCCTGTGGAAAAGGAAATCTTAACACCGTATGAAGGTATACGAGCAGCTTCAGAGGTAATTGTTACCGAAGCACAATTCTTCCTGGCACCCCGATTACCAGTGTTGAACTGGATGTTCAAAGGGAAGGTGCCCCCTACGCATCATGCCACCGATGCCACGTGGAGCAAGTGGATTGCTTTGATTACGCAACGTGTCTGAATCGGGAACTCGAATCGCCCTGGCATCTTGGAAATCATAACCAATTGACCTGAAGGTGGGAACTTCAGTCTGGCAGAAGAAGAAGGAGAACCAGTAAGCCGAGCTGAAGAAGCTCCACCATATGATAAGCTGTCAGATGAAGAGACATGCTATGCCCTTTTCACCAATGGCTCCTGCCGTATTGTAGGGAGGAGTCGGAAGTGGAAAACAACTGTATGGAGTCCCACCCGACGAGTGGCGGAAGCCACTGAAGGTAAAGGCGAATCGAGTCAGTTTGCAGAACTCAAAGCAGTCCAATTGGCCCTAGATATTGCAGAGAAAGAAGGATGGCCAAGGCTCTACCTGTACACCGATTTGTGGGTGATAACCAATGCCCTATGGGGATGGCTAGACCGGTGGAAAGAAATGAATTGGAAGCGCAGAGGAAAACCCATCTGGGCTGCTGATCTGTGGCAAGACATCGCTGCCAGAGTGAAGAAATTGAATGTGAGAGTCCGCCATGTAGATGCCCACGTACCCAAGAAACGAGCTAATGAGGAACATGCTAATAACAGACAGGCAGACCGAGCTGCACAGGTCAAGGTATCACAAGCAGACCTAGACTGGCAGCAGAAGGGAGAATTGTTCCTAGCTCGATGGGTCCATGATGCTTCAGGTCATCAGGGCCGAGATGCCACTCATAGATGGGCACGAGACCGAGGGGTGGATTTAGCCATGGATATCATCTCTCAAGTTATCCGTGACTGTGAAACCTGTGCTGCTATTAAGCAGGCAAAAAGGTTGAAGCCCCTGTGGTATGGTGGACGCTGGGAGAAGTATAAATATGGGAAGGCCTGGCAGGTTGATTATATCATGTTGCCACAGACCCGCCAGGGTAAACGCTATGTACTTACCATGGTGGAAGCAACCACAGGATGGTTGGAAACATATTTGGTACCACATGCAACAGCCCGAAACACGATTCTAGGTCTCGAGAAGCAGGTCCTGTAGAGACATGGCACTCCAGAGCGGATTGAGTCAGACAATGGGACTCATTTCAAGAACAACCTAGTGGCTACTTGGGCATGGGAGCATGGTATTGAATGGGTATATCACATTCCATATCATGCACCTGCTGCAGGAAAAGTAGAAAGGTGTAATGGACTGTTGAAGACGACTCTAAAGGCACTAGGTGAGGGAACTTAACCAAGGCCACCTGGCTAGTCAACACTAGAGGCTCTGTCAACCGAGCTGGTCCTGCCCAAGCAGAATCCCTCCACACTGTAGATGGAGACAAAGTTCCAGCGATCCATCTAAAAGGTATGTTAGGTAAGGCTGTTTGGATCATTCCTCCCTCAGACCAAGACAAACCCATTTGTGGGATTGTTTTTGCTCAAGGACCCGGAAATACCTGGTGGGTTATGAGGAAGGATGGAGAGATCCAATGTGTGCCTCAAGGAAACCTAGCCCTGGGGAAAAACTAATTCTGTCCCTTGAGTTGTGTTTTACAGGAGACCAGACACCAGATGAAAAAGACCTGAACAAAACTGATACCGGTATCCAAGGATGTCCGATGATGAGACAGCCCAAATCGATGAGCCAGCCCTAAAACAGAACTGTGATTGTGATGAAAGGGCCAAGAATCCCAAACCGAGCTGCTGTTGGTGCTGATCTTCAACAACAGACAACAACCTCGAAATAAACATGGATTATATGTATATCTGTATATGTATATGCGCGGGATATAGATGAACACAATATACAGGCATTACATAAAGAAATAGTATGGAATAAGGGGTGGAGAATGTGATGGTTTCACTCTAGGCCTTCCTGGAGACCAGCTTGTAACCAGGAGGGAACTAGGGAAGTGATCACGGAAGTATTCCATGCTATTCCTTTATGTAACTGGAGATATAAATAGAACCAACAGGAGGGACCTCACTCTCTTCCTTTCCGGCGAGGTTCGAGTACGGTGGGTCCCTGTCTCGGTCTGGCTTATCTGGAGCTGAGACCTACAGTGACTGCTGTTATCTGCCATGTGTGAGGGGAGAGTGCTGGGCCATGTCTAACCATCCTGCTTGTTCAAAGGGAAGTGGTGAGATTTTGCTAATTTACCTTCAGTTGGCTGGTTGACTGGTTTGGTCTTTGTCCCTTTTTGTCCTTTTCCCTTCTCCCTCCCCCTCTTCCCTTTTGGGGAGCTGTTTGGGATTTCTGGAGCTGTGGTGTATAGTATTCTCATTGTATATATCTGTCTCATATGAAATATATATATATATATTTGACTATAACTTTGGCTGCTTAAGTCGTTTTTTTTCTTCCCTCTCTGGGAAGCAGGTCCTTGTTGTCGGGTTTCGGGGACTTGGCGGGAAGCCAGCTCGAAACTTGCACAAAATTTTTTGGTGTCAGGATGTGCTGGTTTAAAAGTTAACCAGCAGGGGAAACCAACCCAACTCAAAAAGAGAGATTACAAATCAGAATAACAATTTAATAAAATAATACAATAAGTATGACCACACGGACAAGCAACCGGCCCTAACCCACAAAGCCCAAATGTACAACCCAGCACCCCGGGGTAAAAACAAACGGTGCTCCCTGGGCCCCCCCCGAGTCCAAAGCAAAGGGAGAGGGGAAAAACCTGCTGGTGGGAGAGCTGCTGCAGTCCAGTCAAAGTGGTGATTGCAGTTCAGTTGAGGGTGGTGGTCTCAGTCCGGCTGAGAGCGGTGAACTGCAGTCTGGTTGAGAGCGGTGAACTGCAGTCCTCCTCTGGATCCCACGAGTGGTGGAAAAGGTTCTGAAACTCCAGGTTTATATATTCTCCAGCTCAGGCAGAAATGATTAGTCCCTCCCTCAGAGCGGGGAATTCCATAAAAGGGCGTGAGGGTGCTCAGTCAGGGAATTCCACAAAAGGGCATGAGGACAGGAGCATGGGGGGGGGGGGGCACCTCACAGGCCTCTACTGACAACAGTTTCTGGGAAATGGCATGGAGGGCTATAGAATACACAGTTTTGGGCTACACCCATCCAATGATGAATCGGTCCCAGCTGTTCTAACTAGGACATTATCCACCCCTTATTCTATGCCATCCATGTCATGCCCAAATTAACCCCCTTAAAAACTATGTCTCCTTAAAACTATATACACTTATATATATATATATATATACAATGAAACATTACAGACCATTCTCACTCAAAATTAGGTCCCCTTGTGGTACACAACGTGTCTCTCCATCTTTTTGCATTACCCACCAGGTGAAACCAGGTCCTTGAGCAAAAACAATCCCTCGTATGGGTTTCCCTTTGGTTGAGGTGGGACTAATCCAAACAGTCTTCCCTAACATTCCTCTCATATGCACCACGGGGACTTTATCTCCATCTACAGTATGCAAAGGTTCTGATTGGGCAGGGCCAGCTCGATTGATGGAGCCTCGGGTGTTGACCAACCAGGTGGCCTTTGCTAAATGCAGCTCCCAGTGTTTGAGTCTTCCCACACAGTGCCTTCAGCAGTCCGTTGCACCGCTCAACTTTTCCAGCCGCTGGTGCATGGTAGGCGATATGATACACCCACTCAATGCCGTGCTCTTTGGCCCAGGTGTCTACGAGACCATTCTTGAAATGGGTCCCATTATCAGACTCAATTCTCTCTGGGGTGCCGTGTCACCACAGGACTTGTTTTTCAAGGCCCAGGATGGTATTCCGGGCAGTGGCGTGAGGCACGGGGTATGTCTCCAACCATCCAGTACTTCCTTCTACCATGGTCAGTACATAGCACTTGCCTTGGCGGGTTCTGGGGAGCGTGATGTAGTCAACTTGCCAGGTTTCCCCATACCTGTACTTCGACCACCATCCACCATACCATAGAGGCTTCACCCGCTTGGCCTGCTTGATGGCAGCACATGTCTCACAGTCATGGATGACCTGTGAGACAATGTCCTTGGTTAAGTCCACCCCTCAGTCACGAGCCCATCTGTATGTTGCATCTCTCCCCTGGTGACCGGAGGCATCATGGGTCCATCGAACCAGAAATAATTCTCCTTTGTGCTGCCAATCCAGATCTACCTGAGAGACTTTAATCCTGGCAGCTCGGTCCACCTGCTCGTTGTTACGATGCTCCTCATTAGCCTGTTTCTTGCGTACATGAACATCTACGTGACCGACTTTCACACTCAGCTTCTCTACCCGGCCAGTGATGTCCTGCCACATCTCTGCCGCCCAGATGGGTTTCCCTTGGCGCTGCCAGTTGGCCTTTTTCCATCGCTCCAGCCATCCCCACAGAGCATTGACCACCATCCATGAGTCAGTGTAGAGATAGAGTCTTGGCCACTTCTCTCATTCAGCTATATCCAAAGCCAACTGAACGGCTTTAAGCTCTGCAAACTGACTTGACCCTCCTTGTCCTTCGGTCGCTTCTGCAACTCGCCGTGTGGGACTCCATACAGCTACCTTCCATTTTCAGTTTGTCCCTACAATGCGACAGGAGCCATCCGTGAAGAGCGCATATCGCCTTTCATCTGCTGGTAGCTTGTCATATGGTGGGGCCTCCTCAACCCGTGTCACCTGCTCCTCTTCTTCTTCAGAGGATAGTCCGAAACTCTCACCTTCAGGCCAATTGGTGATAATTTCCAGAATCCCAGGGCGATTAGGATTCCCTATCCGGGTTCGCTGTGTGATCAGAGCGATCCACTTACTCCATGTGGCATTGGTGGCGTGATGTGTAGAAGGAACTCTTGCCTTGAACATCCAGCCCAGCACTGGTAGTCGGGGTGCCAGGAGGAGCTGCGCTTCGGTGCCAATCACTTCTGAGGCAGCTCGAACTCCTTCATAAGCAGCCAGGATCTCTTTCTCAGTTGGTGTATAGTTGGCTTCAGATCCTTTGTATCCCCGACTCCAGAATCCCAGCGGTCGTCCTCGGGTCTCCCCAGGCACCTTCTGCCAGAGGTTCCAGGAAAGACCATTCTTCCCGACTGCAGTGTAGTACACATTCTTAACGTCCTGTCCTGTCCTTACTGGCCCAAGGGCTACCGCATGGGCAATCTCCTGTTTAATTTGTTCAAAGGCTTGTTGTTGTTCAGGGCCCCACTGGAAATCATTTTTCTTCTGTGTCACAAGGTAGAGAGGGCTTACAATCTGACTGTACTCGGGGATATGCATCCTCCAAAAGCCCACAGCGCCTAGGAAAACCTGTGTTTCCTTCTTACTGGTTGGTGGGGACATGGCTGCTATTTTGTTAATCACCTCCATTTGAATTAGGCGACGTCCATCTTGCCACTTCACTCCTAGGAACTGAATTTCCTGAGCAGGTCCCTTGACCTTACTCCCTTTAATGGCAAAACCAACTCTTAGGAGAACCTGGATTATCTTCTCTCCTTTCTTGAAGACTTCCCCTGCTGTGTTTCCCCATACAATGATGTCATCGATGTATTGTAGATGTTCTGGAACCTCGGCCTCTTCCAGTGCAGTCTGGATCAGTCCATGGCAAATGCTGGGACTATGTTTCCACCCCTGAGGCAGTCGATTCCAGGTGTACTGCACACCTCTCCAAGTGAAAGCAAATTGTGGCCTGCACTCCGCTGCCAAAGGAATGGAGAAAAAGGCATTGGCAATGTCAGTGGTGGCATACCACTTGGCTGCCTTGGACTCCAGCTCGTACTGGAGCTCCAGCATGTCCGGCACAGCAGCACTCAGGGGTGGTGTGACTTCATTGAGTCCACGGTAATCCACCGTCAACCTCCACTCTCCGCTGGACTTACGCACTGGCCATATAGGGCTATTAAAGGGTGAGCGAGTCTTGCTGACCACCCCCTGGGTCTCCAGGTCACGGATCATCTTATGTATAGGGGTCACAGAGTCTCGGTCGGTGCGGTATTGCCGACGGTGCACTGTTGCTGTGGCTATTGGTACCAATTGTTCTTCAACCTTCAGCAGTCCCACAGCAGAGGGGTCCTCTGAGAGACCAGGCAAGGTGTTCAACTGTCTAATTTCCTCTGTCTCCACAGTAGCTATGCCAAAAGCCCAACGAAGTCCTTTTGGGTCTTTGAAATACCCACTCCTCAGGTAATCTATGCCAAGGATGCACGGGGCCTCTGGACCAGTCACAATGGGGTGTCTGTGCCATTCCTTCCCAGTCAGGCTCACTTCAGCTTCCAGTACAGTCAGCTGTTGGGATCCCCCTGTTACCCCAGAAATGGAGATGGATTCTGCCCCTACGTATCTTGATGGCATTAAAGTACATTGTGCGCCGGTGTCCACTAAGGCCTTATATCTTTGTGGCTCTGATGTGCCAGGCCACCGAATCCACACTGTCCAATAGACTCGATTGTCCCTCTCCTCTACCTGGCTAGAGGCAGGGCACCCCTAGTCCTGGTCATGGTACTCATTGTGATCTTCTTGTGAGTATGACCTGGAGGTCCCTTCAAGAGGATCAGACGT
>NW_020886181.1:0-7286 GCF_003945725.1 Corapipo altera
GGGGGGGAAGCTGTTTCTCTTTTTTCCTTGTTACACCAATCACCCCCACTTTGAAACGTGCCTGTTTGCAGCTGTTTTCTCCCTCTCCTATGTTTTTGTCTTTTCTTAAGCAGACTCTGTGATTAAGTTGAGTTCCTTCTGCTGATTTTCTCTGGGTGAGCCCGGCCCCTCCTCTCCCTCCTTCGTCCTTCGTCAATGAGGGGCTTGAGGGGGGCAAAGATGGTAAAACATGGTAAAAAGGGAAAAGGGAAAAACAACTTAAAATTAACAATACCCCAACTTACAAATCAAATAAGATTGCACTGTTTTTACAGCAATAGGTGTTACGCATGCAGCGTGTTCATAGCATTCTCAAACGTTTTCTTCAAAAACAGAAAGGGAGACTGACGAAAAATCCCTTGAAGTAAGATTAGAAATAACGCAACATCCGTGCTTAGCTTTTTATATATTGCAGAAAGTTGTTAGGAATTTCCTATAGTTTGCCATTTTGCTTCTCTTACATGAAATTTGGCTGTTTCCCTCGGGGGCAGAGTGCGGGTAGAAGGTTTGCAGACGGAACGATGAGACAAAAGGGGATATAGTTCTGCCCCCTGCAGAAGTAGTTTTATTGCCTTTATGCAGAATTTGCGGATTGCTGTTGGCGGCTATGCCATAAATTTCCTTTGAATTATGAAACTGATAACAAGCGCACAGCCAATGACTACTTGAAAATGTGTGTGTGAATGATGGATGTCTGAGGTGGTCACCTAAGAGTGTATGGAAAAAGATTGTGTGAAAGAGAAAAGCTAAATGAATGCGCGACTGTGTAAACTTAAAAATACTTTCCGTCGGTGTCGAGATTTTAACAAGGTGTTAAGACTGAAGTTAAATAAGAGATTCTTACAAAAATTTGGTATTCTATTACAGCCTTGTATGAAATTTATGCAAGTTGAGTCTCAGGTGGAGTTTTTCTACTGCTGTTGTTCCTTAGCTGTGCGAACTGCGCAAGAGACCACTAGTTTTAGAGCGAGTGGAAGCCATAGGCCAGCAAACATTGGTGCAGACTGCAGAGTTGGCAGAGCCCGGAGCGGGGTGCACCACTGTGCATCCAGGTGCCCGGGAACCATTCTTACAATTCCTGGAAAAGCTGTAAGATGCTGTAGAGAAACAAGTTTTCTGACGGTTACAGAAGCTGCTGGTTACATAGTTAGCTGGAGATAATGCAAGCTTGTACCGGGGTGGAGTCCTTGGACCATCAAATAATTGCATTTGCATCTGCTATGGCAGTAGTGAGGGTCGTTTTGAGCTTTTCTGTGTTTTTCAGGATTTAGATCAGGAGTTGTCGATGTTGCTGCCTTGCTTGTTCAGCTCGTTGCAGGGGGGCCCCTTGCAGACTGTCAAGGCCATCCTGCGTGCCTTCTCAAAAACATCTGCAGTGTTGTGGATAGTGTGTCTTCAGGCCTCCTGGCTGGAGGCCAGAGCAGACCAGTTATGTTCATCAGTGTGACCAGAGCTGAAGTGATGTTTTAAAGAGTCCTTATATATTGTCTTCAAAACCCCTCCCGTGCAACAGCTGGTAGCAATATTCATTGTAAAACGGCTAGTCTCACCTCCTTAAAACGTGCCCTACCCATTGCAACTGTGTTCTCAGCAAAATAGCCTCACTACTTGTGATTACTCCTTGTTTCATACCAGACGTATTGCTTGCATAATTTAACTAGTGAATGTTTAGGGTTGTATGAAGGCAACCTGTACTGTTTGTGATGCTCAAAGCTTGCTGTTAATTGTCCAAACAAACAAACTTCTGTAGTCATTCTGTAGTCATTCCAAGGGTTAGGGTTGTGATGCTGATTACATTGAACCATCTCAGAATCCTTTAATTACCCCTGTGTTTGTGTTAAAAAAAAAATCTGTGAAATGAAAACCGTTGCATGATCTCAGACGGGTTGGTGCAGTCATGGTTAGTAAGCACTGGCTTACTGACCCCTTCTGTGCTTTCTGCTGAATAACCCATTGATATTATTGATTTGACACGTTATCTTTTCACAATCCAGTTAGATCCCAGTGATAGAGAAAAAATTTGCATTTTCAGTTCCATCTATTATTCGTGCAGAACCTTATGAGTGTTATCCATAGAAAATCCTCTCCCATGGAATGAAAAGCTTTTCTACAATTTGTCAGTGGTTTATGTTTCCAACATTATTCCCTGTACTAATGCAATTTTCTGACTGTCTTTTGTTGTCATTATATAGATGATATTTCTGCTGGCTGTAGCCACTGAGGATCAACTAGGTGTGTTGGACGCTAAAACCAAAAAGAGTCTACAATTCTTTGGCCTAGTAGTTGCTCCTGACACGGTGCAGTGAAAAATACCCTGGAAATATTTAGGGTTCACGTACACAGAAAGCAGTCATTCCTCAACCAGTTCAATTGAGTATTAATGTTAAAACTCTTACTGACATACAGTAGCTATTAAAGTCTTTGAATTAGATTGCATCGTACTTGCAATTACCGAACACCCAGTTGGCACCTCTATTTGACCTGCTCAAACATTCTGACAATTTTCAAGAGCAACAGTTGCAGGAGTGGGTGGTCTTACTCTGGCAAAAAGATCCCCTCCAATAACTATAACAGGTCAATTGCCCTTTTGTTTGTCTTTAGCATCTGCCTCAGATCCTTTTCGCACTTGTTTATTTGGCATGCCTTTTAATTCATTATACAAGTTGAACTTAGTGTTTACTGGTTGGGTTTTGTCGTCGTGTGGGAGTGAGACAGTTATTTCTAATGCATCTGCCTGCCTTATAAAGGCTCTCAACACCTCTTTGCCCTAGGATCCCCAAGAGTTAGATTTAATGGGATCACTGTCTGTACGTGACACAAGTGGTAATGGGACTCAAACCTGGTTTATGTTGAGATTATTTCAATCTGGGTTAAGTGTTTATCAAAGCCACGACTTGTCCAGCTAGACTAATGTCATTTCACATACCCTAGGGTTTAATTACAAAAATACAGGAGGCTATTGTGGTACTAATAATAGTAACAACCAAGGCCTTAGAGCATATGGAACTGAAGTAAGACCTTCCTCTCCAGGCATTTGGGTTAACAACACTGCACGCACTTTTCCACCAGGTGTGTTTCTTATTTGTGGTGACACAGTAGCAACTAGTCCTATAGACTCGTTCCTTCAATCTATTTTTGGTTCTATGTCTGAATAGGTTTTAAGTTTTGTTAAAGAAAGCCTTCGATGGTTGTTGACAATTGTTGTAGTTTTAGTGATAGTTCGTATTGCTTTTTTTTGTATTGTTGAATGTGTAAGTGCTATGACAGAGAAAGTATTGTTGCCCTCAAATAAAAACGGGGGTATTGTAGAGGGCTGGCTAGCAAGACAAGGACATATGGATATAGCTAAAGCTATGGATGAGCTGTTAGAGTATAGAACAGGGCCTGTCTAGGCCTGTGAGAAGATCTGAGATAGCAAGGCCATGGCAAGGCTACAGTGTTTTTGTGCCTGCTAGTTGGTTGGTAAACAGGACATTGTGATTAGCAAAACAAAAGCAACTAAGAGCCACCTGTGTCAACAAAAGAAGGGAGTAAAAGTGAAATCAACATTTAAGCAAGAACCAATAATGAGGTTAGCTTTTGCAATATGTATGAGTTAATTATAAAGCGTATATTAAGCTGTTAGTAGTGATCAATAAACAAAGTTTGCTGATTCTCATATTGAGCGTCTCTCTCTTCCCTCCTCGCGACATAATGGCGCCGAACAAGGGACAATAACGAGTATCCTGCTGGGTTACCCGTGATCCCCTGCTGGGTTACCCGTGATCCCCAATGTCGCATCTATATGGAAGTCTATCCTGCTTAAAAAAGAGAAAAATTAGACGAACTGGCTTTGCGACAGATGCTGCTTTCGTGTAAGGGCCAGGGATTCGAAGCGAACGCTGTAACTGCCATTACTATCTCTACTTGGAAAGAACTTAGTGATAAGCTCTTTACTGCTGACTCTAAGGGAGAAAAAGTTGCTGCTTCCCTCCTTACAACTTGGTGATTGTTATCTGGAACAGTAAAAGACATTAAAGCACAGTTTGAGGACATTAGAATGCTACTAGATACCATCATACGGAGAAATCGTGCAAAAAGGGAGTCGAGCGGAGTTGAGGGGAGCCGGAACGGGACCAGAGATCAAGGAGCGGGGCCGGGGACAACCGAGCGGCCCCGGCAAAATGAACGCGGTGCTAGCGTCTCGGCAGTGCATATCCAGGACGATCGGGGACGACGGCTGCGGCGTGAAAGTACTGCTGATGGACCGGGGATGAACTTTACGAACACTATGACTGAGTTCCACCTTAAGACATTTCCAGCCTTTCATCTGAACCGTGCTGCGGGACTGCGCCGCGCATTTGTGGCTGTGTTCACGGTGCTGGGTGCTTGCGCCGCCGTGCTGAGTGACCCTGGGGTGGTGCCGGGCGGGGGGGCATTGGGGGTGGTCGCGGTGCCGTGCGCAGCCCCGGTTCGAAGCGGTGCGCCCGCACGCGTGCACGCCGGCGGCCCTGGGCGCAACGGGGGGGCTCTGTTTCCCCCGCACCGCTGACAGCCATGGTCCCAAGAGGTGTAGGTTCTCCTCCCCTTCTTTACAGCGAATGTTTTTTCCCTGGTGCCGCTCCTCTTCTTAGAGTGGCGAGTTAATGACGGTAGCAAAAGCTTCAGGAGGTGCAGTCGGAGGAGGGGGGGAAGCTGTTTCTCTTTTTTCCTTGTTACACCAATCACCCCCACTTTGAAACGTGCCTGTTTGCAGCTGTTTTCTCCCTCTCCTATGTTTTTGTCTTTTCTTAAGCAGACTCTGTGATTAAGTTGAGTTCCTTCTGCTGATTTTCTCTGGGTGAGCCCGGCCCCTCCTCTCCCTCCTTCGTCCTTCGTCAATGAGGGGCTTGAGGGGGGCAAAGATGGTAAAACATGGTAAAAAGGGAAAAGGGAAAAACAACTTAAAATTAACAATACCCCAACTTACAAATCAAATAAGATTGCACTGTTTTTACAGCAATAGGTGTTACGCATGCAGCGTGTTCATAGCATTCTCAAACGTTTTCTTCAAAAACAGAAAGGGAGACTGACGAAAAATCCCTTGAAGTAAGATTAGAAATAACGCAACATCCGTGCTTAGCTTTTTATATATTGCAGAAAGTTGTTAGGAATTTCCTATAGTTTGCCATTTTGCTTCTCTTACATGAAATTTGGCTGTTTCCCTCGGGGGCAGAGTGCGGGTAGAAGGTTTGCAGACGGAACGATGAGACAAAAGGGGATATAGTTCTGCCCCCTGCAGAAGTAGTTTTATTGCCTTTATGCAGAATTTGCGGATTGCTGTTGGCGGCTATGCCATAAATTTCCTTTGAATTATGAAACTGATAACAAGCGCACAGCCAATGACTACTTGAAAATGTGTGTGTGAATGATGGATGTCTGAGGTGGTCACCTAAGAGTGTATGGAAAAAGATTGTGTGAAAGAGAAAAGCTAAATGAATGCGCGACTGTGTAAACTTAAAAATACTTTCCGTCGGTGTCGAGATTTTAACAAGGTGTTAAGACTGAAGTTAAATAAGAGATTCTTACAAAAATTTGGTATTCTATTACAGCCTTGTATGAAATTTATGCAAGTTGAGTCTCAGGTGGAGTTTTTCTACTGCTGTTGTTCCTTAGCTGTGCGAACTGCGCAAGAGACCACTAGTTTTAGAGCGAGTGGAAGCCATAGGCCAGCAAACATTGGTGCAGACTGCAGAGTTGGCAGAGCCCGGAGCGGGGTGCACCACTGTGCATCCAGGTGCCCGGGAACCATTCTTACAATTCCTGGAAAAGCTGTAAGATGCTGTAGAGAAACAAGTTTTCTGACGGTTACAGAAGCTGCTGGTTACATAGTTAGCTGGAGATAATGCAAGCTTGTACCGGGGTGGAGTCCTTGGACCATCAAATAATTGCATTTGCATCTGCTATGGCAGTAGTGAGGGTCGTTTTGAGCTTTTCTGTGTTTTTCAGGATTTAGATCAGGAGTTGTCGATGTTGCTGCCTTGCTTGTTCAGCTCGTTGCAGGGGGGCCCCTTGCAGACTGTCAAGGCCATCCTGCGTGCCTTCTCAAAAACATCTGCAGTGTTGTGGATAGTGTGTCTTCAGGCCTCCTGGCTGGAGGCCAGAGCAGACCAGTTATGTTCATCAGTGTGACCAGAGCTGAAGTGATGTTTTAAAGAGTCCTTATATATTGTCTTCAAAACCCCTCCCGTGCAACAGCTGGTAGCAATATTCATTGTAAAACGGCTAGTCTCACCTCCTTAAAACGTGCCCTACCCATTGCAACTGTGTTCTCAGCAAAATAGCCTCACTACTTGTGATTACTCCTTGTTTCATACCAGACGTATTGCTTGCATAATTTAACTAGTGAATGTTTAGGGTTGTATGAAGGCAACCTGTACTGTTTGTGATGCTCAAAGCTTGCTGTTAATTGTCCAAACAAACAAACTTCTGTAGTCATTCTGTAGTCATTCCAAGGGTTAGGGTTGTGATGCTGATTACATTGAACCATCTCAGAATCCTTTAATTACCCCTGTGTTTGTGTTAAAAAAAAAATCTGTGAAATGAAAACCGTTGCATGATCTCAGACGGGTTGGTGCAGTCATGGTTAGTAAGCACTGGCTTACTGACCCCTTCTGTGCTTTCTGCTGAATAACCCATTGATATTATTGATTTGACACGTTATCTTTTCACAATCCAGTTAGATCCCAGTGATAGAGAAAAAATTTGCATTTTCAGTTCCATCTATTATTCGTGCAGAACCTTATGAGTGTTATCCATAGAAAATCCTCTCCCATGGAATGAAAAGCTTTTCTACAATTTGTCAGTGGTTTATGTTTCCAACATTATTCCCTGTACTAATGCAATTTTCTGACTGTCTTTTGTTGTCATTATATAGATGATATTTCTGCTGGCTGTAGCCACTGAGGATCAACTAGGTGTGTTGGACGCTAAAACCAAAAAGAGTCTACAATTCTTTGGCCTAGTAGTTGCTCCTGACACGGTGCAGTGAAAAATACCCTGGAAATATTTAGGGTTCACGTACACAGAAAGCAGTCATTCCTCAACCAGTTCAATTGAGTATTAATGTTAAAACTCTTACTGACATACAGTAGCTATTAAAGTCTTTGAATTAGATTGCATCGTACTTGCAATTACCGAACACCCAGTTGGCACCTCTATTTGACCTGCTCAAACATTCTGACAATTTTCAAGAGCAACAGTTGCAGGAGTGGGTGGTCTTACTCTGG
>NW_020886182.1:0-399 GCF_003945725.1 Corapipo altera
TTCTTGGGAGGTGTCAGCCCAGGCTGGGAGGCCCCTGATGGATTCTGGCTGATTTCAGGCAAGGGAAGTGGGTTTTGAACCTGGCTTTGCTTTAAGGGAGGTGTCTCTGAAGGGATAAAGGTGCCAGGGGAGGATCAGAGGATCCCAGACTGGTTTGGGTTGGAAGGGACCTTAAAGCTCATCCAGTGCCAGGGATGAGAGTTTGAGTTACAGGTTAGGAGGAGTTAGAGACTAGGATGAGTTTGGGTTACAGGATAGGATGAGTCTGAATTACAGGTTAGGAGGATTTTGAGTTACAGGTTAGGAGGAGTTAGAGACTAGGATGAGTTTGAGTTAGAGATTAGGATGAGTTTGGGTTAGATTAGGATGAGTTGGAGTTGAAGAGACTAGGATGAGTCT
>NW_020886182.1:409-1227 GCF_003945725.1 Corapipo altera
AGGAGTCTGGGTTAGAGGTTAGGAGGAGTCTGAGTTACAGGTTAGGATGAGTCTGAGTTACAGTTTAGGATGAGTTGGAGTTAAGAGATTAGGATGAGTTTGAGTTATAGGTTAGGATGAGTCTGGGTTACAGGTTAGGAGGAGTCTGAGTTACAGATTAGGATGAGCGAGTTACAGGTAAGGATGAGTCAGAGATTAGGATGAGTTTGAGTTATAGGTTAGGATGAGTCTGGGTTACAGGTAAGGATGAGTCAGAGATTAGGATGAGTCTGGGTTAGATTAGGATGAGTTGGAGTTGAAGAGACTAGGAGGAGTCTGAGTTACAGGTTAGGAGGAGTCTGAGTTACAGGTTAGGAGGAGTCTGAGGTGGGACCATTCTGCAGATGAAATACTTGCTTTATCTCTAAGCTGTGACTTTTCTTTCACCTCCTTTTGCATTTCCCAAAGACAGACTGGTTGTGTTCTGCCCCTCTGCATGAGCCCCCACTGAATGAATGATTTCTGTGCCTAATTCCCTTTTTCCCTGTGTTTTGTCTCCACCCTGTGCACTCCAGAGCCCGCTGAGTGCTCCTTTCCTCCCTGCTGCCCCAGTAAAAACCAGCCTGCCAACTGGTGCTCAGCCCCAAGTGCAAACCCACCCCCAGGGCCAAAAGAGACGCTTCACCGAGGAGCTGCCCGACGAGAGGGAGTCGGGACTGCTGGGATACCAGGTGGAATAAAATCAGCCATTCTCCTGCATTCCCCACAGCCACAGCTGGGATGGGCAGAGCTGGGGCTCAGCTGAGCTTCCCTGGCAGGGCCTTTGGCAGAGGGCAGCA
>NW_020886182.1:1237-6915 GCF_003945725.1 Corapipo altera
ACAGTCATCCCAGAACAGGGGGGACCAGAACAATCATCCCAGAACAGTCATCCCAGAACAGGGAACAGGCCACGCTTTTGGGGCCTCTGAGTGGATTCACTGCTCTTTAAGCTGGGCCTGAATTCATCCCAGCTGCTTTCCAAACTGGAGCAGCCTGTTCAGCTCAGAGATCACAACACTGTGGGACTTGTTTTAATGTAAAACCAGATTATTTGGGGGCTTAGTGGATTTTTTTTTGTGGGCATTTCAAGGAGTGGGAGGGGAATTGTGGCAATAACTCCCAGATTTTCCCACTTCCCTTTCTTGCAGGTTGCACTTGAGAGGATTTCAAGGAACCTAGTTTTAAAGATTCGTTTACTTTTTTTTTTAGCTAGCAAATGTTAGATTGACTTTAAGAAAACTAACTTTGAGTTCTTCAGACTTTTGATGGGAGGAAAGGGAGTGTTTTTCCCTGACAATACAGCCCCTGCCTCAGGCAGAACCCCTAATAATAAAGTCTTTGCCTGGAGGCAATAAGGAATTTAGAGCAAACAGGCAGATCCCTGTGGCCTGTGCAGCTCAGGGTCAGCTGCCTGAGGAGGGAAATCCATGCAGGGAAACTCTGAGCTTTGTCATCCTGCACTGCTGGGAAGCTGCAGCAGGTGCTGAGGTGTTTCCCACCCTCGGCCTTTTTTAGGCAGAAAAGGTTTTTGTGGTGATTTTAGTGGTTCCTCCCAGTTGGCCAAGTGCTGTTGGAGTTGGGTTTTTCCTGACAGGATCAGTGAGGAGCTGGAGCTCGTGTTGTAGAGGTAGATGTGCTAATGCCGTGTGTTTTTCTGCTCATAGCATGGACCCATTCATATGACTAATTTAGGTACAGGCTTCTCCAGTGCGAGCGAACTCGAGGGAGCCGGGGCCAAGGCAGCAAGTTCCTCAGGAAAGGAGAGAGAGAGGGACAGGTGAGTGGGGGCAGAAAGGGGCCCAGGGCTTCTGCTTCTCCTGGGAAACTTATTTCAGGGCTGCTTCGTGTGACTCAGGGTTTGTTTTGTTGTGGGGGGTTTTTTTGTATTTTTTAATGTGATTTTTCTGTATTTTTTTGTGATTTTTTTTAATTTTTAATGTGATTTTTTGGTATATTTTTAATGTGATTTTTTAAATATTTTTAATATGATTTTTTTAATATTTTAATGTGAATTTTTTGTATTTTATGTGGTTTTTTGTATATTTTTAATGTGATTTTTTTGTATATTTTTAATGTGATTTTTATATTTTTAATGTGATTTTTTGTATATTTTTAATGTGATTTTTTGGTGATTTTTAATTTTTTTTGGTGATTTTTTGGTATATTTTAATGTGATTTTTTATATATTTTTAATGTGATTTTTTTGTATTTTTTTGAGGTTTTTTGTATATTTTTAATGTGATTTTTAAAATATTTTTAATGTGATTTTTTTAATATATTTTTAATGTGATATTTCTTATTTTTAAAGTGATTTTTTTGTATATTTTTAATGTGACTTTTCGTATTTTTAATGTGATTTTTGTATATTTTTAATGTGATATTTTTGTAATTTTTAATGTGATATTTCATATTTTTAATGTGATTTTTTTTTATATTTTTAATGTGACTTTTCGTATTTTTAATTTTTTTTTTATTTTTAATGTGATTTTTTGGTATTCTTTTAATGTGATTTTTCATATTTTTAATGTGGTTTTTTGTATTTTAATGTGGGTTTTTTGTATTTTAATGTGGGTTTTATATTTTTAATGTGATTTTTAAAATTTTTAATTTAACGTGATTTTTGGTATATTTTTTAATGGAATTTTTTGTATTTTTAACACGATTTTCAGTATTTTTTTTTAATGGAATTGTTTGCATATTTTTTAAGGTAATTTTTTGTATTTTTAACACGATTTTTTGTATATTATTTAAATGGAACTTTTTGTATTTTAACGCGATTTTTGGTATATTTTGGTAATTTTTTATATTTTTAACGTGATTTTCAGTATATTTTTAATGGAATTTTTTATGTTTTTTAAGGTAATTTTTTGTATTTTTAACACGATTCTTGGTATATTTTTTTAATGCTATTTTTTATATTTTTCGAGGCAAGTTTTTTGCATTTTTGGGGGGTTTAATTACTTTTAATCAGCTTTCATTAGTTCTGCTCCCAGCACAGCCCCTGTTCCCATTCCAACTGCGAGTCAGGAATTTGGGATTCATGGCCTTTGACTCCTGTTCTGCTGTAAAACCCAGGAATATTGAGGTTTTTCCTTGTAAAACCAGGAATACTGAGGTTTTTCCTTGTAAAACCCAGGAATATGGAGGTTATTCCTTGTAAAACCCAGGAATGCCGAGGTTTTTCCCAGGAATATTGAGGTTTTTCCTTGTAAAACCCAGGAATATGGAGGTTTTTCCCAGGAATATTGAGGTTTTTCCTTGTAAAACCCAGAAATATTGAGGTTTTTCCCAGGAATATGGAGGTTTTTCCTTGTAAAACCCAGGAATATGGAGGTTTTTCCTTGTAAAAGCCTGGAATATTGAGGTTTTTCCTTGTAAAAGCCAGGAATTCTGAGGTTTTTCCTTGTAGAAGCCAGGAATATTGAGGTTTTTCCTTGTAGAAGCCAGGAATATTGAGGTTTTTCCTTGTAAAAGCCAGGAATTCCAAGGTTTTCCCTGCTCCCACAGGCAGTTGATGCCTCCGCCGGCGTTTCCCGGAGTGAAATCGGAGCCTGAGGACAGGAAAGGTGCGGGGGCTGTGCCCGGCAGCCACGGTGAGTGTTGGGTGTCACAGCCCTGGGAGTCACAGCCCCTCGGGACAAACCTGCTGCTTGCCTTGGAGGGGGCTTTCTGCATTTGGCTTCTTTTTTTAATGTCTTTTTTTGGGTATTTTTAATGCAGTTTTTTTGTATTTTAATGCAATTTTTTTGTATTTTAATGCAATTTTTTTGTATTTTAATGCAATTTTTTTGTATTTTTAATTCAATTTTTTTTGTATTTTTAATGTGATTTTTTTGTATTTTTAATGCAATTTTTTTGTATTTTTAATGCAATTTTTTTGGTATTTTTATTGCAATTTTTTTCTATTTTTTAGCTGATTTTTTATCTTTTTTTAATGTGATTTTTAGTAATGCGACTTCTTGTATTTTTATGTGATTTTTTTCATGTTTTTAATGGGATTTTTTTGTATTTTTGTGTGATTTTTTTGGTGGTTTTTTAATGCAATTTTTTGTATTTTATGTGATTTTTTTGTATTTTTATGTGATTTTTTAATATTTTTAGGTGATTTTTTTTATTTTTTAGCTGTTTTTTTGTCCTTTTTTTAAGCTTTTTGTCCTTTTTTTGTCTTTTTTAATGTGATTTTTGTATTGTTAATGTGGCTTTTTTTGTATTTTTTTAAGGTGATATTTTTGTCTTTTTTAAGCTGATTTTTATGTCTTTTTAATGCAATTTTTTTGTATTTTTATGTGGGGGTTTTTTGTATTTTTAAGATGATTTTATTGTATTTTTAAGATGATTTTTTTGTATTTTTTTAAGATGATTTTTTGTATTTTAATGGGATTTTTTGTATTTTAAATGGGGTTATTTTGTATTTTAATGTGATTTTTTGTATTTTTAAATGGGATTTTTTCGTCTCCCCCCATCCAACCTTTTTGAAATGGGACTTTTATGTCTTTTTTATGGGTTTTTTTTTGTTGATTTTGGGATTTTTTTTGTATTTTTATGGGATTTTTTGTCTTTTTTGAATGGGATTTTTTGTATTTTTATGCGATTTTTTTGTCTTTTTTTAAGCTGTTTTTTGTTCTTTTTTAGCGCGATTTTTTGTCTTTTTTAATGTGATTTTTTTCTATTTTTATGCGATTTTTTTATGTGGTTTTTTGTATTTTTAATGCGCTTTTTTGTATTTATGCAATTTCTTATTTTTTTTTCAGCTGACTTTTTGTCTTTATTTAAACGGAATTTTTTTGTATCTTTACGTGATTTTTTGTATTTTTTAAGCTGATTTTTTGCCTTTTTTTAAGCGGGATTTTTTTCTATTGTTACATAACTTTTTGGGATTTTTAAGGTGATTTTTACGTGACTTTTTTGTATTTTTTAAGCTGATTTTTTTGTATTTTCCCATGACGTTTTTACCCTTTTAAGGTGATTTTCTGCCTTTTCTCCCAGCCCCGCTCAGCTGTGTGGGTGCCCACCCAGCTCTGCCTCCTCCCTTCCATCCCGATTCCCACTTTTCCTTAGGAATTGCCCTTTTCCGGGTGCCCCCTTTGCTAACTTTGCCTTTTTTGTGTGTTTCTTTCTCGTTTCTCTCTTCTCTTCCATGGTTCTGACGGATCCACGCCCGTCCCGCTCCCGTGGCCTCCCTTGGATCACCGTCGGCCTCCCGACCTCCACCCGGTGTCCAACTAACAATTGACAATTAACATCTTTTTTTGATTATTTTTTAATCACCGTTATCATCGTTAATAACTCGTTTCGGGGCGTTTTATCTCTTTGTCGTTATTATTTTATTTTTTTTTTTTATTTTATTTTCCTCGGTGGGCTCGGGGGGGTT
The DNA here is from genome assembly GCF_003945725.1 of Corapipo altera. NCBI lineage: Eukaryota > Metazoa > Chordata > Aves > Passeriformes > Pipridae > Corapipo > Corapipo altera. The sequence continues at coordinate 5,770 of NW_020886182.1, forward strand.
GGGGGTTGGGTTTTTTTTTGGTTTTTTGGTTTTTTCCCCCCTCCTTTTTAGATCCTCAAGCCAAGAAGCTGAAGGCTGGCGAGAAGGGCTTTGGGCTGGTGGCCTACGCCGGGGACTCGTCGGACGAGGAGGAGGAACACGGCGCCCACAAAAACGCAAGTACCTTTTCACAGGGCTGGAGTCTGGGGTACCAGTACCCCTCCTCCCAACAGAGAGCCAAACAACAGATGCCCTTCTGGATGGCTCCCTAAAACCCGCACAGGAATTTTGGTTTGGTTTGGTTTTTTTTGGTTTTTTTTTTTTGGCATCCATCTGGGTTTTTTCCTCTCCTAGCAATAATTGCATGGATATCCCAGAACGAACTGGGCAAAAAAAAAAACAAAGGACACCTCGTTTTTACGTTTGCAGAAGCCAATTTTCTTCTTCCCCTTCCCTGGAGAAGCCAATTTTCTTCTTCCCCTCCCTGGAGAAGCCAATTTTCTTCTTCTTCCCCTCCCACCTCGGAAGGATTTTAAAAAAAATCCTTGTTTTGGCAGCGCCTTTGTCGATTTAAAAAGAGAAGATTTGGAGTAGTGCCCTCCCTTATTTACACGAGGGAGAAGCAAAGAGGAGCCAGGGAAGCCTGTTGGGCCAACGTGTCCCAGTTTTTCCAGGATTTTTCCAAGAGAACTCAAAGGGAAGAGTCGGTGAAGCCACTGCCTTCACTCCACACCTGGTGTTGGCATTTTACTCCTGCTGCCCCAGCTGCAACTTTGGACTTTTCACCAGAGGGAAGGAACATCCAGGAGTTGTGGAAAAACTGAAAACTCTTTGATTTTTACTTCAGGCGTCTCCCATAACTCGGCACTGCTGGTTTTTTTCTTGGAAAAGTGGTTTTCCTGACCCCACAGCTCTCACTCTTTGGAATGCTCAGGTTTTTGGATGGGTTCACGTTGCCCCAGCTGGACCTGGCACTGCAGCTCTGGGACTGAATCTCCTGCAGTCACCCTGCAACTCCCCCCAGCCAGCAGCTGGACACAATTCCAGCAGAATTCCAGAAGGTTCCAACGAGGGGTTTCCCAAAGGCAGGGGGGGCAGCACTTGGGTCCAGCAGCTCCTGGGAGCTGGGAATGAGCTGTTGGATTGTGCACGGACACAAACTGCCCC
>NW_020886182.1:6925-7285 GCF_003945725.1 Corapipo altera
CACTGGGACTGCTCCAGAGCTCCCAGTGACACTGGGACTGCTCGGGGTGACACTGGGAGTGCTCCAGAACTCCGGATGACGTTCCCAGTGACACTGGGACTGCTCCAGAACTCAGAGTGATACTCCCAGTAACACTGGGACTGCTCTGGGTGACACTGGGACTGCTCCAGAGCTCCCAGTGATGCTCCCAGTGATGCTCCCAGTGATGCTCCCAGTGACACTCCCAGTGACACTGGGACTGCTCCAGAGCTCTCAGTGACACTGGGACTGCTCCAGAGCTCCGGGGGATGCTCCCAGTGACACTGGGCAGCCTTTGGAATGGGAGCTGGGGTTTTTAAGGATCTGTGTGTCGCTGCTGCC
>NW_020886183.1:0-7278 GCF_003945725.1 Corapipo altera
CCCGACCCGCCCCCTGCCCGTCCCCGCCCCGCGCACCTGGACGGGCCCCGCCTCCCACACCTGTGAGGGCCCCGCTCCGCCCCGGCCCCGCCCCGGCCCCGCCCCGGCCCCGCCCCGCCCGCGCCCCTCAAAAGCGGCAGAGCCGCGCTCGCCCCGAGCTTGTGGAGGAAGCTCGTGCCGGGATGCTGCGGGAGCGATCGGCGCATCGGAGGACCCAGGGTGGCGATGGAGCTCGGCGGGAGGACCGGGACCAGGACCAGGACCGGAGGACCGAGGTGGGCTTGGGGCTGGGATGGGGCTCGGCATCCGGACGGGGACCACGGTCGGTGCCGGGCCCATCCCAGCCCGGCCTCGTCGCCTGGGCCCCGGCACCGCGGGTGGGAAGAGCCGCTCAGGGCGGGCGCTGGGGCCGATCCCGGCGGGGCCGCTCGGGCCGGAGCTCTGCCAGGGCCCGGCCGGGGGAGAATGGCGGCGCTTTCCTCGTGCAGACGCGGAGCCGGGGCTGGGACCGGCCGGGATGCGGGGACGCACTGGGCCGGCCCCGGGACCCCCCGATCGCGACGGGCCGGCCCCGGGACCCCCCGATCGCGACGGGCCGGCCCCGGGACCCCCCGATCCCACCGGGCCCGCAGCGCTGCCCGCACCCCCCGCGGAATCGGAGCTCCCTCCGCTCGGGAACCCTTGAGGCCACCGCACCCACCTCCTCCCCGCGGAGAACATTGCCTGCCTCCCCTTTCCCCGTGGCCGCGGCCCCGGGGGGTTCCCGCCCGCAGTGCCCCCCGGGAACGAGGGGTCTGGGGCCCGCCGGGGCTCCGGCCACGGGCCCGCTCCGGCCGCGGGGAGCCGGGGCCCTGCTGGGGCAGGGAAGAACGGGGGCAGCCCTTTCCCCGTTCCTCCCGTGCTCCGGGACCCCGAGCAGAGCTGCCCGTCTGTCCCCCTGTCCCCGTGTCTGTCCTCAGGCAGCCCCAGCAGCTGGCACGGACCGTGCCGCGGGTCGGGCACAGGCTGCTCCCAGCTCTGCCTGCGGACCTTCGGCAATTGCCGACAGCAGTTCTTTGCCCTGCCATCCCTAAGGGGCAGCTCATCTCACACCTGCCAGGTGAGACCTGAGGCTCTCCTTCCTCTCCCCCGCTTTCTCGGCAACTCGCACCCTCCCGGGGCAAAGCCTCTGGTGTTTTCAAATCCCGTTGAAACATTTCATCTTTATTTGCAGACGGGGAAGGTCCTGCCTGGGAGGGAAACGGCTACAGGGGAGGAAACCGAGAAATGCTCCCACCGGACGCTGCCGCGCGAGTCAAAAGAGGGGAGGACCGCAGGGAAATACAGTCAGGAAATCCGCTTTTATTCAGTCTCTGCAGCTCTCCGTGCTCTGCAGGAGCCCTTCGCAGCCACGGGCCAGAGGGAGCGCGGCCGGCTGGGCTGTGCCCGGCTGGGGACGGGCACCAATTCATCACTGCCGTGCTCAGGGAGGTTTTCCGGCCCCGTCCGGGATTCTCCCAATGGCTGCAAAGGTGTTCGTGCGGCATCCGAGCTCATTTCCAGGGATAAAGGAGCCAACCGAGTCCGGAGGGATCCCTCGCTCCCAGGCAAAGGCGTTGGTCGAGTGTCGCCGCCTGGTCCCGCCTGCGGGGCGGCGTCTCCTCCAGGTGAGCGTTCGGAACCCAAAATGCCGGGGGGGGCTCAGGTCGGGGCCGCTTTTCAGGCCCGGAGCTGGACGGAGCCCTCGGCGGCTCCTGCTTCCCGCCAGGAATGTTTTCGGGGCTCCCTGGGCAGTCCCAGCTGGGCAGGGAACGCGGGCCGGGAGGAGGCCGGAGCGACAGACAGCGAGCCAGCCCTGCTCGGGCTTCCTCTTGCCAGGGGATGGAGGAGCTGTGCCCGGGAGCTGTGCCCCACAGCCCACGTGCGGCGGGCAGGGGAAAGGTCTGCCCGCGGCTCCTCAGCCGGGGTTGCTCTGAACGGGCACCCGGAGATGCCTCACCCTGGACACGCCCCAGCGCCAGCCCCGAAGGACCCAAAGAATCCAGCTGGCACTCGGCAGTGTCGGCACGGCGGGGCTGCAGAGCAGCACGGGAGCCATTCCCAGCGCCGACCTCCCAGAGCTCCCACGGGCCCCCCACGTGTGTCCCGCCCACCCCAAATCCCTGCCCTTCCAGCAGGAGGTGCTCTGAAGGCAGGGATGTGCATCCCTTTCCTCGGGGAAAAGAACTCCCTGGAGCCGCTCCCGAGGCTCCGAAGGGACAGCGGCTTCCCGGACGGAGAAACGTCCTCGCCCGTGCTCAGGGGCTGCCTCGCCCCGGGCCGGGAGCGCGTCCGGCCCCCGCCTTCTCCTGGGCGAACACATCCCCTGGAGCCCGGCCTGGGGCGGAGAACCGGCCGAATTCCAGGGAACTCGCTCAAGTCCCCCCAGGGACACCAGCGGGGCTGGGGGAGGAGGGTTATAAACAGCAAAGTCTGTGGAACATGAACCTGTCCTTGTCCCGATCCCACTGAGCAAACCTGGAACCGTGGCTGCTCCCTGGCAAACCTGGCTTTAGAGCAGCAGCTCTGCAGGGGAAGATCCGGGCTCCAGGAGGCACTGGGAGGCTATTCCAGCAGGAATTCAGCATGGAATTGCGGGCTGGAGGTAGAATTCATCTAAACCTGCAAAGCTGAGACCGGAACCCAAACCTGGGCCCCTCGCAAAGAACAATCTTTGTGCTGCCCTGTCAGCCAAAGCCGCTGCACTGAGAGATCTTGGCAGCCTGAGGGAGGGCATTCTCTGCATCCCAGCAACCTCCATCTCCCAAGGGGACAATCCAAGTCCCAACCAATTCCTTTTGCCTTTCCCCAGGGACAGTGACCCTTATTTGGTCCTGCTCTCCCACAGTTCATTTTGGGGGATTGGTTTGTCCTGGTTTATGTTCCATGACTCCACCCACAGATGGAGATGTGGGGCTGTGCTTCTCTACTCCCAGCAGGTTCCCTAAGGAGCCAGATACTCCAACAATCCCCTCGTTTGACTTTCTGGGTGAATTGTACACAAGCCAGTCCCCCATTCCCTATCCAGGCTGTCAGTGCTCGTGCCCTTGGCACAGTTGGCTCTGGCTGGGCAGGAACTGAGAGCAAGACACGGGGCAGAGTGGATCAGCTGCCCAGGGAACCTCCAGGAGATGAAGCTACGGGATCCTCATTCCAATCAAGGGAACACATTCTGTCTCTGGCAGAAGCCGGGAGCCAAAGCAGATCCCTCCTGGCCAGGCTGGTGGGCAGCAGTTGGATCCACTCTGGGGGAAAGCCCCTGTGCCTGCCAGGAGCTCTGACTCTGTTTGTCCTGCCAGCTCCTGAGCAGGGTCAGGGCCACTGGGAGGGATTCAGAATGCAAAGAAACCCCAAATCCTACCAAGGGACTCAATCACAGGAAGAAAGCCATTATTGTTATAAAAGCCTTAAAAAGCTGTTAAAAATTCTAGGACAGCAATACTGGGATTCTCAGGAAACTTATTAGTGCTCTTGGTTCCATTTCAATGTATCTTTAGTCCCTCAGTGAGCAGCTTGGAGAACTTCCCCTGGGATTCAGAGGCTGAGCAGGGTTTGCTTTGGATTGCCTTGCACCTCTGGCCCCAGCTGGTACAAACACAACTTGGGCCAATGTGGTTAAACACACTTTCCTACACAAACAGTTGCTGTATCCTCTAGAAATTACCCCAAGTTCGCAGATAAAACCTTCATCTCTGTCCCTCCTCCGTTATCCCAGGTTTTCCTGGCTGGGAGCTGCAAGGAGGCTGTAAATTGAAAGGCAGAAAAAGAAGATGTGTCAGCAAAAGGCACAAAGAAGGGGACAGGTTTCAGAAAACATTTCTGCAATCCAATGAATAACTCTTTCCAGTTTCCCAGGGAGAAGAACAGGAACTCACAGCCACCAAGGCCTGACAGTCCCCTGCCGCCAGAACTCAGCACACACCAGAGAGGTAATTCCAGCATCTAAAAGAAAAGAAAAAGGAGAAAAAGTGATTTATTTTGTTTCCAAGTTATTTTAACTTGTTGAAAGCCAAGCAAGCCTTGCTTTGGTTTCAGATGGGTGAACAGTGAGGGGTGGGCACAGGGCACGTCATTAATGCCCAGGGGATGGTGCTTTGGGGGGGAAGAGCAGCTGATGGAGTTGCCCAGTCCAATTCCTGCCCAAGGCCTGACTGGCCCAGGACAAACCCTGTGGCAGGCAGTGGTTTTGTTCCCTCTAATGGTCAGTGCCCAGTGTGTCCCTGTGGGCAGTGCCAGGCTGGGGACAGGCAAACGCAGCACTCTCTGCCACCCATTTCACCCTCAGAATCTTCCCTGGGCCCGCTGTGGTGTCCACTCCTGATTGCCTCCTCTGCACCTCTCAGGATTCATTCTGGACTCTGGAGATTACCTCAGAGATTTCTGCCCTCAGTGTCCCCACCTGGCAACCACTGATTACCTCAGTTGACCTCATCATGTTCTTTCTCTCCCCTGGAGATAACCTTGTTCAGAACCCCCAAAGTTATAACTCAAAATATTCATTCTCTGCCCTGGATGTTCCCTCAAGTTTTACCCCTGTAATTTCCCCCATATGTCCACAAATGATTCCCCCAGTTTACCTCAGGATGTACATTCTCTCTGCTCCACGTGACCTCAAATTTTCCAAACACAAATTTTCCCTCCCTGCCCAACACTGACTGCCTCACTTTACCCCAAGGTATTCATTCTCTCTGCTACAGATTCTACTCCCAAAATTCTCCTTACCTACCCACATGTAATCAGCTCCTCTGTACAAATACATGTTCATTCTCTACCCTGTTGGCTAACCCAAGTTTACCCTAAAACACTCCCCAACTGTCCACCACTGAGTACCTCATTTATCCTTCAAAATATTCAGTCTCTGCCCTGGACGTTCCCTCAAGTTTTACCCCCAAAGGTTTCCCTTCCTGCCCACTGCTGACTGCCTCAGAGTCCATCAGGAGGTACATCCTCTCTGCTACAGGTCACCTCACACTGGACCCACCACATTTTCCTGACCTCTCCACATCTCAGCAACTCACTTCTACATCAAGATGTTCCTTCTCTACCCAGCAGACCACCTCCAGTTTACTCTCCACACTTTCCCCACCTCTCCACCACCCAGGAACTCATTTTCACCTCAGAAGAGTCACTCTCTGCCCTGCAGATTCCCACAAGTTTTACCCCCCACATTGTCCCTGGAGGTCTGCAAGGTTTACTCCAGTTTACCCCAGGAGGTGCATTCTCTCTGCTGCACATGACCTCTGACTTTACAAACAGAAAGTTTCCCTCCCTGGCCACCACTGACTGCCTCACCTTACCCCAAAATATTCATTCTCTCTGCGACAGATTGCCCCAGATTTTACTCCCAACATCTGCCTTACCTGTCCACATCTGACCAGCTCCTTTGTACCTACAGAGGGTCATTCTGCACCCCACAGACACCTCAAGCTTATCTCAAACCTCTCCCCACCTGTCTGTCACCGAGTGCCTCATCTTTACCTCAACACATTCCTTCTCTTCCCAGCAGATTACCTGAACTTTAACACCCACAATTGTCTGGGTCTCTCACCACTCATCACCTCAGGTTACCTCAATGTGGTCATTCCCTACCCTGGAGAGAATGAACCTCCTTTTTAACCCCCAAAGTTTCCCCTTCCACCCCACTCCTGATTACCTCTTCTTGAACACAAACGAGTCATTCTCTCCCCTAGAGAATATCTCCTTTTTAACCCCCAGAGTCTTCCCTACTGCACACTCCCGATTACCTCTTTTGGACCTTCAAACATTCATTCTCTGCCCTGCAGATTTGCTCAAGTGGGACCTCCACAATTTCCCTACCTCTCCACAGCTGATCACCTCATGTATACCTAAATATGTTCATGCTCTAACCTACAGACCACCTCAAGTTTACTCTCAAAACTTTCCCCACCTGCTCACCACTGACTACCTCCTTTTGACCTCCAAATATTCATTCTCCACCCTGGAGAGTTTCTCAAGTGTTACCTGTCCACTGATGACTGCCTTAGTTTATCCCAAAATGTTCCTTCTCTCTGCCAGACACTGCCACACATTTTACCCCCAGAACCTTCCCTGAGCCCGCTGTGGTGTCCACTCCTGATTGCCTCCTCTGCACCTCTCAGGATTCATTCTGGACCCTGGAGATTACCTCAAAGATTTCTGCCCTAAATGTCCCCACCTGGCCACCACTGATTACCTCAGCTGACCTCATCATGTTCTTTCTCACCCCTGGAGATAACCTCGTTCAACCCCCCAAAGTTTTAACTCAAAATATTCATTCTCTGCCCTGGACGTTCCCTCAAGTTTTACCCCCAAAGGTTTCCCCTCCTGCCCACTGCTGACTGCCTCAGTTCCAGCAGGAGGTACATCCTCTCTGCTACAGGTCACCTCACACTGGACCCACCACATTTTCCTGACCTCTCCACATCTCAGCAACTCACTTCTACATCAAGATGTTCCTTCTCTACCCAGCAGACCACCTCCAGTTTACTCTCCACACTTTCCCCACCTCTCCACCACCCAGGAACTCATTTTCACCTCAGAAGATTCACTCTCTGCCCTGTAGATTCCCACAAGTTTTACCCCCCACATTGTCCCTGGAGGTCCGCAAGGTTTACCCCATGAGGTGCATTCTCTCTCCTCTACGTTACCTCTGATTTCACAAACACAAATTTTCCCTACCTGCCCACCACTGACTGCCTCACTTTACCTCTAAATGGTCATTCTGTTTTCTACAGATGAGATCAAGTTTTACCCCCAACATTTCCCTTCCTCTACATCACCCATTTTCTCTTCCTGACTCCCCAAATTTCCACTCCATCCCTACACATTGCCTGAGTGTTTCCCTCCAAAGCATCATTCCCTTGTTCCCTGTTTAAGAACTCACACTCCAACCCCAGGCTCTCCACTCCCCCCTCAGTGGGACCCCTCCAAAATGCACCTCCCTCCCCTCTGCAGCACCTCACCTTTTCCTACACAAACAGTTGCTGTGTCCCGTAGAAATTACCTCAAGTTGGCAGCTACAAATGTCACCTCTGTCCCTGCCATGTTATCCCAGGTTTCCCCAGCTGGGAGCTGCAAGGAATTCAGGCCAGGGAATGGACATCAGGGAACAGCTGTACATGCAAAGGCAGAAAGAGAAGATCTGTCAGCAAAAGGCACAAAGAAGGGGACAGGTTTCAGAAAACATTTCTGCAATCCAATGAATAACTCTTTCCAGTTTCCCAGTGAGAAGAACAGGAACTCACAGCCACCAAGGCCTGA
>NW_020886184.1:0-7259 GCF_003945725.1 Corapipo altera
GGCCGGCGTGGCGGCGGGGGCGGCCCTGCGCCGGGCGCGGCTCTCCGGGGAGCTGCAGGCGGGGGACGGCGTCGAGTACCGCGACGGCAACTGGACGGCGGCCGCCAGCGCCTGGACCTCCGCCGCGCCCGCCGGCACCGCGCCGGGCCGGGCGCTGCCCTGGCTCTGCCCGCTGGCCGCGCTCCTCCGCCGCTGATGGATCCCGGGGGACCCGACCGTGCCCGGAGCACCCAGGACGCCGCGAGGACCGGGCGCCCCACCGGGGGCTGAGCCCCGCGCCCCGGGATAGCAGCAGCTCCTGGGGCTGTGCCCACACACTGCCAGCGGGGCAGGACCCCCGCGGGAGCCCCTCCACCACCTCCCCCCATGCCGTGCCAAACCCCGCCGGCTCGGGCACCCCTTCGCACCGCGCCTCTGTCCCTGGCCTCGCGAGGACGAGGAGGCGACAATAAAGCTGGACAAAAGCAAGTGTGCCTGGATGCGGGACGAGGGGCTTGGGCGGGACCTTGGGATGGCCACTGCCCAGCCCCCTGCCCACAAAGGCTTTATTTCGGGATGGAGGTCCCTGAGCGGGCCAAGGCTACAGCAATGAAATGGCTCCTCAGGGATTTTGTCCCAGCCGGAGGCACCAGCCCTGCCCCAGGCCCCCTGGGGTGGGCACAGCTCCCCATGAAGTGACACCACAGGGCAGCCTCAGTGGCCACCGTGGGCATCCCGTCCCTCCGGCGCTTTGCCTGGAACCAGGAGCTGCCCCAGCAGAGCCACTTCAGTCACACACCAGAGCTCCCTGCTGAGGTGTCCCCAGCCCCGTGGGGCACTGGGGTGTCCCCTGCCCGCACGGCTGCAGGCAGTGCCTCTCCCCCCTGGGACAGGTCTCAGTCCAGTGTCACCCTGCCCAGGCGTCCCGCTCGGAAGTCCCGCAGGAACTCGTAGGCAGCGGCCGTGTAGTTGAGCATCGTCACGTTGACATTCCCTGGAGATGGCAGTGGGTGCAGAAGGAGGGTCAGCAGGGACCCCCAGACTCCCAGCCCCTGTGCCCCAGAGCCCCCCAGGCACTCACCTGTGCCTGTCAGCACCGTCACCTTCTGCGTGCGGCCCTGGGCGAGGGCCACGCGCTTCAGCACGGGCTCGATGCGGTCGCAGGGCTCGCCCAGCCCGTAGCGCTGCACGTACCTGCCAGAGGGACAGCTCATCCCACACTCCCCACAGCATTCCCGGGGATGGGGCCTCCACAGCCCTCCTGGGACCCCTCCCCGGCTCCCCTGCAGCTCACCCGAACTGCTGCTGCTTGTTCAGGGTGTACAGCAGGTAGTCAGCCATCATGTCCTCCCCCACCATGTGGTCATGGATGGCTCCTGGAAAAGAGGGTCAAGCCCCAGTTCCCCCAAGCCCTTGCTGAGCCCTCGCCAAGCCTCCCGCCATCCCTGTGGCACCCAGGGGCCCTGAGCAGACTCCCACCCCGGCCTCAGGCACCAGACCCCAAGGCCATGTCTGGGGACTCCCCCAGCCAGCCACGGCCTCCACCTCACCACACAGTGCCAGCTTCATGCCCGTCTCCACATCCCCCAGCTTCGGGGGCAGCACACCAGGGGTGTCCACCAGGTACATCAGGGGCTTCTCACAGACCTGGGGGAGGTAGGGCTAGTAATTAGCACCATGGACTCCTACGTGGTTAACGAGCTTGTGTTAAGATCCTGCTGGAAAGGGGACCTGAGCAACCCTGGGATCAGTCTGTAGGCATCAAGGATGTGGGAGGCAGAGCCCACCCAGCCGCTGCGCTGCAGGGACGGTACCTGGATCCTGGTCAGCACTGCCTTGGTGATGCCTGGCTCTGCCCCCACCACCGTGGCTTTCCCTGGGGGAAAAAGTGACATGGTTATGAAAGCAAAGGACACTGTCCCCCACCTCCTCCCCAAGCCCTAGCACCACGGAGAAATACCCTTCTTGAGGTGCAGCCTCCGCAGGGAGTTGATGAGCGAGGATTTGCCCACGTTGGGCACGCCGATCACCAGGATGTTGAAGTCGGAGCTCTGGGAGCCAGGGAAACATGAGCAAGGAGCGCTGGTTATCAGCCATCCACCCCAGCAGTGAGGGGCAGCAGCCACAGCCAACCCCCCCGGGGTCTGCTGGCAGTTCTGGCACCTGCAGGACCTGCCTTGTCCCTCGGCTGGAGAGGGAGGTGACCCTCCCTCTGCTCTGCACGGGGGTGGCCTCACCTTGAGCACTGGGGGCAGTTTTGGGAACCACAGTATGAAAAAGATTTAAAAGAGGGAGTCCAAAGGAGGGATATGGGAATGGGGAAGGGCCTCGAGGGGCCACACAAGGAAGGGCTGAGGGCACTTGGTCTGTTCAGCTGGAGGAGACTGAGGTCAGACCTCACTGGGGTATGGAGCTCCTCTCTGGTGACCAGTGACAGGACCCAAGGGAATGGCTGGAGCTGTGTCAGGGCAGGGTCAGGTTGGATCTCAGGGAAAGGTTCTTCCCCCAAAGGGTGGTTGGCACTGCCCAGGCTCCCCAGGGCAGTGGGCACAGCACCAAGGCTGCCAGAGCTCCAGGAGGGTTTGGACAATGCCCTCAGGGACAGGATGGGATTGTTAGGATGTCGTGGGCAGGGTCAGGAGTTGTCCTGGATGATCCTTTGGGTCCCCTCCAGCTCAGGATATTCTGTGACTCTGTGTCTCACCTCAGCCCTGTGGTAGCGTGGGCCCTCAGCCACCAGCCGGGCAACCAGGGGGACGATCTGCAGGGAAACAGGGGCTGGCACTCTGCAGCAGCCACAGACACTGTGCCAGGGGGCTGAGCAGAGGACTTGGGACAGCTGGAAAAGAGGATCACGCCAGAGCAGCCACCTGGGGCCCTGAAGGCTGGGAGCTCACCAGGGAGCAGGGCTGGGCTGCAGCCCCGTTACCTTCTTGACCCCGACATCACGCTGGCAGTCGGTGAACACCACCTGCGGGCACCCCTGCTCCTTCAGCCGCTCCAACACCGCCTGTGGGGCACGGGGAGAGCCTCTGCTGTCACCTCCCTGTGCCCCCACTGCTGCCCCAGCCCAGCCCAGCCCAGCCCTGCCCCGGCGCTCACCGGCTGCCGGCGGGGATCAGCCAGGTCCATCTTGTTCAGCACCAGGACGTGCGGGCGGATGCCCAGAGCCTCCTTCAGCGCGGGGTTACGGCCCGACACCGGGATGTGGCAGTGCTAAGGGCAGCAACTGGAAACAGCCACGGGAGAGGGGGGACACGGGGCTGCGGAGGGAGAAGGCACGCTCTGGAGGGAGAAGAGGTGTCTGGAGAGGGACGAGGGGTGGTCTGGAGAGGGAGAAGGGGTGGCTGGAGAGGGAGAAGGGGTGGCTGGAGAGGGAGAAGGGGTGGCTGAAGGGGGACAAGGGGTGGCTGAAGGGGGACAAGGGGTGGCTGAAGGGGGACAAGGGGTGGCCTAGAGGGAGAAGGGGTGACTTGGGAGGGAGAAGGGATGCTCTGGAGGGAGAAGGGATGTTCTGGAGAGGGAGAAGGGGTGCTCTGGAAAGGGAGAAGGGGTGCTCTGGAGAGGGAGAAGGGGTGGCTGAAGGGGGACAAGGGGTGGCCTAGAGGGAGAAGGGGTGGCCTAGAGGGAGAAGGGATGTTCTGGAGAGGGAGAAGGAGTGCTCTGGAGAGGGAGAAGGGGTGCTCTGGAGAGGGAGAACGGGTGGCTGAAGGGGGACAAGGGGTGGCCTAGAGGGAGAAGGAGTGACTGGAGAGGGAGAAGGGATGCTCTGGAGAGGGAGGAGGATTGCTCTGGAGGCAGAAGAGGTGGCCTAGAAGGAGGAGTGCTCTGGAGTGAGAATTGCTCTGGAGGGAGAAGGGGTGGTCTGGACAGGGAGAAGGGGTGGCTGGAGAGGGACAAGGGACGGGTGGAGAGGGACAAGGGGTGTTCTGGAGGGAGAAGAATTGCTCCGGAGAGGGAGAAGGGGGTGAGGGAGATTTTTTTTTTTTTTTAAGCAGCTGCGGAGGATATCCGAGCGTCGTGCACCTCCACCAGGCAGTCAGCGCGGCGCAGCGCCGCCTGCATCTGCCGCAGCCCTGCAACAACAACAACAAAACAGCGCCGGGGTGAGCTCCCCCTTGTTATGCGTGTGTGTGTGAGGAGGGCTCGACCCACCACCTCACCTTTCGCCATGTGCCGCGGGAACCAAGAGGCCACATCGCGGCCGCCGAAGTCGAAGCGTTCCCGGAACGCCCCGGCTGCCCTCAGCGGCCCTGCCCACACCCTCATGGCCGCCGGCGCGTCACTTCCGGCGCGACACCGGAAGGGGCGCGACTCGCAGCCATGGCGGAGCCGCAGCCTCAAGGGGGTCCGGGGGGCTCGGCGGCATCTCCCGGTGGCGCCGGGGGTGCTCCTCAACCCGGTGCGGCCGCCTCGGCCCCTCAGCCCGCCCCGCAGCCCGGCCCGGCGCAGGACCCGCTGGACGACCCGCGCTACACCATCTCCAGCACCAACTGGTATTAAAAATCAGCACCGCAGCCCCTTCGCCAGGAGGAGGATTAGGATTGGAAGAAAAGCCTCCGCGGGCGCTGGCGGCTTCTTAATAAAACAAGGAGACCGAGCGGCACAAAAAAAGCAGCAGCGAAGCAGCGGGCGCGTTTATTTGGCCGCCCCCCTCAGGGCTGAGGAGGAGGAGGGATGGGAGGCTGGAGGAGGTGGTTGAGCCGCTCGGCCTCCCGCCAGCCCGAGAGCAGCGCGCCGTGGGTGGTGGAGTAGAAGGTGCGGTGCGTGGCCTCGCCGGCGAAGAGGAGCTGCAGGGGCTGCGGGCGGGGGGGAGAGAAGGTGAGCCGAGCCGTGACAACCCGGCCTCGCCCCCCCGCGCCCCTGGGGGGCATCGCCGCGGAGACACCGGCGAGCGGGCGCCCTCCCTTCCCCAAACTTTAGGGAAGTGGGGTTGCCCCCGCCGCCGTGGAGCTCGGCAGGTGAACACCACCCTCACTCCCCAAAAAGAGTGGGAGCGGTGCCGCTTCCCTGCGCTGCTGGAGGTGCCCTGTCCCCCCTGCCCCACTGCACCCCCTGCATCCTCACCCGGGGGTCCTGCGGGTCCTCGGGCAGGGGCTGTGCCAGCACGTCGATGTCGTCCCCGGAGCTGCCGACGGCCACGTAGCTGTAGGAGCCGCGGGTGTAGGGAGCGCTGTGCCAGCAGGACCGGAGCACGCTCCTGGGGGCCGGCAGGCTGGGGTTCCCTGCGGGGAGGGCATTGGGGCTGCGATCCTGGAATCCCCCGGGGGTTGGGGCGGGCAGGGAGGGCGGGGGAGGCACCTGTGAGCCTGCGCAGGAGGCGGGTCATGGCGCTGAGCACCTCGGCGTCGCTCAGAGTCTCCATGTGCTCCGACTCCTTCCCCGCGATGAAGCCGCAGAGGACGTGCCCGTGCCTGGGCAGGGGACACGGAGCTCAGAGCTGCTGCTCGCTGGGGCTGTGGTGCCCTCCCTGCCCCACCTCACGGGCCACCAGCCACCCAGAGCAGGCCTGGGAGGCGCCCCACATCCCTCTCACGTACTGCTCCGGGGGCTGGAGGACCACGAATCCGATGAGCTTCTTGAACCAGTTGGCCTCCAGGTCGGTGCTGGGCTCCTCCAGGGGCGACTCGTCCTCCCACACCACTTCCAGGAGCTGCTGCTCGGGTTCCCAGAAAGGCTGCTCGAACTCCAGGAAAATCTTGTTGTTGGTGCCAAAGCCCAGGCGGCGAATGGCCTCCACTTTCCACTCGGGAAGGGGAGGCTGGAAGAATTCCTGGTGGCGTTCCTTGAGGAAACCTGCAGGCACAAGATTGAGCAGATCAGGCAGCTCTGAGCCGGGATCCTAAATGGGATCTGAGATACTCTGCCCTCCCCAAGTCCCTTCCCAGCCTCTCCTCTCCCGCTGGAATTCCTGTCTGAGAGGCTGGGGAGGGGTTTGGGCAATCCCCTCCACCTGCCCATCTCCAAGCCTGCCAGCTGGTTGGAGGGGACAGGCAAGGCAAGGAGAAGGGTGGGTGCCCTCATTTCCTCACCCAGCGGGACAGTGACGATGACGTGGTCGGCGAGAAAGGCGTCCCCATCTTCACACTCCACCCGGACGGGGAAATCCCTGGAATCGTCCCCTTCCTCGCGGAAGGACCCTCGCCACCGGATAGTCCTCACTGGCTTGTTGAGCAGGACGGTGCCCTCGGGCAGAGCCGAGAGGAGGCGCTCGGACAAGCTGCTGTAGCCGCTGCGGGAGGAGGCGCTGCTGGGGACGGGGTGGCCCCCGAAACGCTGCTCCGCGTCCCCTGCGGAGCCCCGCGCTTACCCTGGGAAGGTGCAGTCCAGGCCGGGCAGCGACACGTACTCCCCGAAGGGCTCCAGAGCCACCAGGTCCATGCTGTGGGTCCCGCTGATGCAGCACTCCAGCTTGAGGCAGGCGGCGAGCACGGCCAGCTGGAGCCGCCGGGCCTCCTCCACGCCCCCCGCCATCGTGGGCACCCTCCGGGCGATCTCTGCCCGCAGGTACTGGCCCACGCTGGGCGCCGGCGGCTCCTTGGACCCCTGGAAGGCGCGGGTGGAGGCCAGGAGGGCGTAGAAGAGGTCGCGGGCTTCGCTCACCGCCTTAGGGCTCAGCACCCTCCCCGAGCTGCTGTAGGTGACGGAGGGCAGCGGGGGGTGTCCCCCCGCCTCTGCCTGCTGGTTCTCCTCCAGGGCAGCCTCCGGGCCCAGCAGGCCGTACTGGGAGGCCAGGCAGAACACGGGGTTCCCCGGCGAGGGGCCGTGGATCCAGTGTGCCCCCATCTCCGCCAGCCCCGACGCTGCCGGGAGGGAGGGACAGGCGGTCACCCCGAGCCATGCGTGTGGCAGGACCCCCAACCCCACGTGCGCCCCTAAAACAGCGGACCCGCCTCTGCCCCAGCCTGCGCTGTGCCACCCGTGACGGGCTCCCGTTTGATCCCACTCCGGAGGGGCCCCGCGGGGTCGGGGGTCAGGAGCAGCTTCCCCATCCCGGTACAGCCGCCCCATCCCGGTGCCCCCGCCCCGCCCCAGCCCGGGCCCGCCCCCCGGTGCCGCCCATCCCGTGTTCCCGGTGCCGCCCATCCCGTGTTCCCGGTGCCTCCCCGGGCCCCCCCGGCCGTACCGAAGGGGCGGGTGCAGACGCGGCCCCCGGGCCGGGCCGCCGCCTCCAGCAGCCGCAGGGAGCCGTGCCCGCGGAGCCGCCCCGCCGCCCCCAGCCCCGCCAGCCCCGCGCCCACCGCCACCACCCGCCGCCCGCCGCCCTCCATGGCCGCCGG
>NW_020886185.1:0-7249 GCF_003945725.1 Corapipo altera
TTAGAATCATTCCAGAAAACTGAATCACAACTGGGGATTTGAAACTGTCTCAGGGGAGCACATTTGGAGAAAAGTGTTTCTCAGTCACTTAGAAAATTTGGCTGAAACTGCTCGTTTTGGGCCTGAAACTCTTAAATAAATAATACAAACTCATCCTCCATCTTTCCCAGGGGAGTATTTTTATCCCCAGATTAAGATATTCTCCAGGGATTTTGTGTCTAGGCAAATCAATGTTCTCCTGGGAAAAACACCAAGTATATGAGACAAGTAACTGTAAAAACAACCAACCCCCCCCCCCCCCCCCCCCCCCGAACAGCCCAAGAAAACCCCAAGAACTTGCCAAATTAAATATACCCCTGGAAACCAGGCTTTGAAGCATTTCAGACGTAGTTAAAATACATGAGAAATCAGTCCTTCTGCCTTCAACCAACTGCTTTAAGCTTCTCCTTTCTGTGTTTAAAAATCAGCATTTCAGTGAGTCAGGCTGTAGACAGGTATGAACTTTGCTGCCCAGCTCAGCCACCAGTGCCCCTAAAGGTCATCCCAAAAAGGGGATTGAGGGGGTTCTGGGTGGGCTGTGGATGGATTTAGGGGGTCGTTGGGGATCTGTGGGGTGGTCCTGGCACCTTTTTGAGTGAACTGGGTGTCCACTGAGCGGTAGGTGCCCTCCCAAAGCCCCCCAGGGCAGATTGACACAGGGGAATGCAGGGGGGGTCCCCATTCCTGATCCATTCTGGGGCAAGTTTTGCCCTCCCCAACCTCGGCTCCTCCCTGAGTCACATCTATCATATGACATCACATCCTCCTCGGTGACTTCACATCTCATTTATAACTTGATATCACACATCTCCCGCGACATTTAAGCTCCATGTGACATCACATTCTCCCTGTGACACCACATCCTTCTCTGTGACATCACATCCTCCTCATGACATCACATCCTTCTCTGTGACACCGTAGCTCTCCTGTGACATCACATCCTTCCTGTGACATCACATGCTTCCTGTGCCATCACGTCCTCCAGTGTGAGTTCACATCCTCCTCTGTGAAAATGCATGTCTCCTATGACATCACACCCTCCCCTGTGACATCAAAACTCCCTGTGACATCACATCCTCCTCTGTGAAATCACATCGTCCTCTGTGAAATCACATGTCCCCTATGACATCACATGCTCCTCTTTGACATCACAGATCTCATGTGACATCACATCCTCCTCTGTGACATCTCATCCTCCCCTGTGACATCACATCCTTCTCTGTGACATCACAGTTCTCCCGTGACATCACATCCTCCTCTGTGACATCAAAGGTCTCCTATGACATCACATCCCCCTCTGTGAAATCACAGCTCTACTATGAAATCACCGCTCTCCTGTGACATCACATCCTCCTCTGTGACATGACAGCTACCTGTGACATCACATCCTCCTCTGTGACATCGCATGTCTCCTATGACATCACATCCTATTCTGTGACATCACAGGTCCCCTGTGGCACCACATCCTCCTCTGTGACATTACAGCTCCCCTGTGACATCACAGCTCTCCTGTGACATCACATCCTCCTCTGTGACATCACAGCTCTCCTATGACATCACAGCTCTCCTGTGACAGCACATCGTCTTCTGTGACCTCACATCCTTGTCTTTGACATCAAATGTCTCCTATGACACCACATCCCCCTCTGTGACATCACAGTTCTCCTATGACATCACAGCTCCCAGTGATATCACATTTTCCTCTGTGACATCGCATGTCTCCTATGACATCACATCCTCTTCTGTGACATCAAAGCTCCCTGTGACATCACATCCTCCTCTCTGACATCACATCCTTCTCTGTGACATCACATTTCTCCTATGACATCACATCATCCTCTGTGACATCACAACTCTCCTGTGACATCACATCACCCTCCGTGACATCACATGCTCCTCTGTGTCATCACATCCTTCTCTGTGACATTGCATGTCTTCTATGACATCACATCCTCCTCTGTGACATCACAGGTCCCCTGTGACATCTCATCCTTCTCTGTGACATCACAGCTCTCTTGTAACATCACATCCTCCTCTGTGGTATCACAGTTCTCCTATGAAATCACAGGTCTCCTGTGACATAACATCCTCCTCTGTGACATCGCATGTCTCCTATGACATCACATCCTCCTCTGTGACATCACAACTCTCCTGTGACATCACATCGTCCTCTGTGACATCACATCCTCCTCTGTGACATCACATCCTTTTCTGTGACATTGCATGTCTCCTGTGGCAACACATCCTTCTCTGTGACATCACATCCGCCTCTGTGACATCGTATGTCTCCGATGACATCACATCCTACTCTGTGGCACTACATCTTCCCTGTGACATCACATCCTGCTCTCTGACATCACATCTTCCTCTATGACATCACATCCTCCTCTATGACATCACAGGTCTCCTGTGACATCACATTGTTCTCTGTGACATCACATCCTCCTATGTGACAATGCCTATGACATCACATTCTCCCCTGGGACATCACATACTCCTCTGTGATATCACAGTTCTCCTGTAACATCACATCCTCCTTTGTTACATCACAACCTTCTCTGTGACATCACAGGTCTCCTGTGACATCACATCCTCCTCTGTGCCATCACATCCTCCTCTGTGACATCACATCCTCCTCTGTGACATCGCAGGTGTCCTATGACATCACATCCCCCTCTGTGACATCACAGCTCTACTATGAAATCACAGCTCTCCTGTGACATCACATCCTCCTCTGTGACATCACAGCTCCCTCTGACATCACATCCTTCTCTGTTACATAACAGCTCTCCTGTGACATCACATCGTCCTCTGTGACATCGCAGGTCTCCTATGACCTCACATCATCCTCACATCGAGGAAACTTCAAAGGTTTGACCCGGAGAAAAGGCGGCTCTGTCTCATGCTGGCTTCCTTTCTGCTCCAGCCTACCAAGAGTGGGTATCATACACTTCCCCCTGATCTGCTGGCCTTTCAGGAATTGCATTCTCTGTCTGACCCCTTTAGAACAGGAGGGAAGTTTAACAGCAGGAAACCTGCTGAAAATAGATCTCAGGAAACTAACTGGAAATCCTAAAAATAGAAGTACTCTCTGTTTCTTTTTGCCTTCAGTCAAACTAAGGGAATGGATTTAATATCACAGAACTGAACTGTGTGCAAATACCTCTTCCCCTTTGGAATGATTTCACAGCAAGACAGACCAGAGTCCAGGTCTGCACAGTTATCCACAGGGTCACAGGGACAACCTGCTGCTGCAGCCAAAGACACTGTGGAATCCCAGAAAGACAAACTTCTCCAGCTCGTGCCACATCTCCAGGGTCTTTGTGGACTCTTCCAAGTTTGACAGTTCTGCCTTCCTGCTGTTGCCTTGCATTTGCTGAGGCAGTTGGGCTACATGACCTCTCCATCCAAAATGATCCAATGATCCTGGGAGGATGCACTGAGCCAAGACAACCCAGAAAGATGCAGAGTTAGGAAAGGAAGAACAGCTCCCCTTCAGGGAGACTTACCACCTCCATTAGTGTGTGTTGTTTGGCCTTTGTTGCTGGGTAAAAGACTGCAGTATTTTTGGTTGACAGTTGCAATCCAGTGCTGCATTGCACAGCTTTTGTTGACGGCTTTTTTCCTTGGGACTTTTGCTCTATTACAAAAAACACCATTTGCACCCAGTGTTATGCCTCTAACACTCCTTTATTTTTTTGGAACAGTGTGTCTATTAATAAAGATGTGTGGGCTTTGGGGTTTTGGGGCCAATGTAGAATAATTTTCTTCATCGTTGGGGCCTGTTGCTAGGGGCTGGTTCCAATATATTGTTTGGACTGCGTATCTCTCCAGGTGTCTCTTTATAGATTTATACACAAAATGACTCTTTTTCGATACTTTTTATTCCAAAATACTTTCAAAACTTTGCATGTGTATGTGTTTTGTTATATAAATATCAACCATAATGAATCCCTATACATGTGTAACTTGATAGGGTCACTTTTCTGTGTTAAGTTCCCTGCAATACACCCTCCTTAAAATACGACAGGTGATCCATTTGGAAACTCACCAAAGGACAGGTGAGCTTTGTTTCTACTTTCCCTCATTATCTCCTGAGATTTGATATTCAGGGGCTGAAACATGATGCTCTCTCCTTCTGTCCTGATCTGTCTCCTCTAAGCCCTCCTTTTCTTGTTCACGTGGCTTCCACTACCTTGTTAGCTTGTCACCCCCCTGTTTTACACCCCCAAATAACATGTTTTTCCTCTCCCCCTGTGAGCCATCACTAGTTTTCTCTCAACCTCTTCCATCCAAGCCAGCAGCTCTCTTCCCTGCCAGTGCTGCTGCTTGGAGAACCAGAAATCCTGGGCTGTCCCTTGCCTGTTGATAAACAAAGCAGTGGCTTCTTCCCCTGGGGACTGAAAGTGTCACCTCCCCCAGACTGGGGCCTGGAATTCCAACCACATTCCTGACCTTGGGTGTCACAGTTACCCATCAGTTTGGGGGAGGGGAAAAGGAAAAAAGGTGAAGAGATTACAGCAGTAAGTAAACTGGGGCTAAGTGTACCTTCATTTTCTCCAGATGTTCTGGAGAAATAAATAAAAATAGCAGTATGGGGGAGGGGGGAGAAAGCCAAAGCCAGGTATCAGTTTACTGAATGTTATTCAGGAATACAGATGAAGAACATGCCTGCAAACACACATCTGCACTAACTTCTCAAACTGTACAGTGCAAAATGTGACCCCAAGGAGTCTGTACAAAACAGTGGGAATGGAATCAGAGAGGTGAAGGAAGAAATCATCAGCAGTGCCTGTCCCAGTCAAGGGACATTACTGAGCAGCACCTACATTCCCATGGCTCTCTGGGCAGGTCATTTTTTCTTGTGTGCCAAACAGCACATCTTGAACCTTCTTCCCATTGAAATACTACAGACTATCAGGGCATCTGAACAGCCAGATTCTTAAAGCACAACTACCTCAAGGCAAGGGAAGAAGTGAGATTCAGTGGCACTTGGCAGAAGCTGCCCAGTGCATTGTGTCAAATGGGTATTTACCAAAAGGAGCAACAAACTCAAGGCATCAGGGGAAAGAGTCAGATGATGAAAGGGTGTTAGCTGCTGAGAATTTCTTTGAGAAAGAATTAGACTGTTAACTTGAGATAAAAATTTGCAATATACCATGGAACCTTATTCAAAGTCCAGGTGCAAAATACCTTAGTGTTAAGAGTGTGAAATAAATGCCAAAGTGTCATCAACTATGTGATTTTCTCTTTATTCCCAATCACTAATTAAAGAAACATAACTCAGAAGTGATCTCACTCTGTGCTCCAGTGACATTAACATTAGAACAATATTGTCACTGTCTACTGGTCTCTTGTGCTCCTCACTGGAAGGCACTTGGTGCACCCCTGGATATCCTGCTAATGAGGTGAAAAACCAACCCTTCTAAAGTTCCAGATTTTCCTCACCTTTTTGGACACAGTTGGACAAACTGGCCCAAGTTATTACTTGAAAGTCATCTGCTGGATTTAGCATTAATTACTCCTTGTTTTGATTTTAGGGAAAATAGCTCTGTGGACCCAACAGAGAAAACATTCCCAGGGTCTTGTTAGAGCACAAACCTGCAAACAGGGATGACAGGTCAGAGAATCGCAGAATCATCAAGGTTGGAAAAGACTTTCTAGATCTTCTAGTCCAACTGTGAACCCAGCACCACCAGAATCACCTCTAAACCCCATCCCAAAGTGCTACATCCAGATGCCACCTGAATGCTTCCAGAGACTCCACCACCTCCCTGGGCTACTTCTTCCAGTGCCTGAATACTCTCTCAGTGGAAAAAGGGTTTTTGAATATCTAATATGAACCTCACCTGATGCAATTTAAGGCCGTTTCCTCTCTTCCTGTCACTAAAGGCTTTGCAGAAGAGACCAACCCCCACCCCACTAAAACCTCTTTTCAGGTCATTGCAGAGAGCAATGAGGTCCCCCCTGAGCCTCCCCTTCTCCACACTCAACAAGCCCAGTTCCCTCAGCCGTCCCTCAGCAGACATGTTTTCCAGAACCTTCCCCAGCTCTGTTCCCTTCTCTGGACACGCTCCAGCCCCTCAAGGGCCTTTTGGCACTGAGGGCCCAGAACTGGACACAGCACTCCAGGTTGAGCCTCCCCAGTGCCCAGCACAGAGGGGCAATCAGTTCTCTGCTCCTGCTGGCCACACTCTTCTCCACAAAGGCCACGATGCCCTTGGCCTTCTTGCCCCCCTGGGCACACTCTGCCTCATATCCAGCCGCTGTCAAGCAGCACCCCCAAGTCCCTTCCTGCTGAGCAGCTCTCCAGCCCCTCTGCCCGCAGCCTGGAGCATTCCAGGGGGTTGTTGGGACCCAAGGGCAGGCCCTGACACTTGGCCTTCTTGATCCAGCCTGTCCAGATCCCAGAGTATGTTCCAGGAAGGACATGGTGGAACCTCATGGAAACAAGGACCATTGTGACACTGTAGGGCTTTCTGGAGCCAAAGGAGCCCTGGGACACTGGGCAATCTCATGGAATCAAGGAAGCACTGTCACCCTGGGAAAACTCCTAGAATTCAGGGCCCATTGTGACACTGCAGGTCCCCATGGAACAAAAGGAACCCTGGGACGCTGCGGAAACTCCTGGAACCAAGGGAGCATTGTGACATTGAGGGGGCTGATGGAATCAGGAGACCATTGGGACAATCCAGGGCCTCATGAAATCAAAGGAATTCTGGCACACTGTCGAACCTGCTGGAACCAAGGGTTCCTGCTGACATGTGTGTCTTCCTGGAACCAAGGGAGCCCTGAGATATTTCTGAACCTCCCAGAATCCAGGGGCCATTGGGACCCTGCAGAACCTCCTGCATTCCAGTGGTCCTTGTGAAACTGCAGGCTCTCCTGGAACCCAAGGATTCCTTCAACACTGCAGAGCTCATGGAACCAAGGGGCCACTGTCCCACTGCAGCTCCTTCTGAAGCACAAGGGACCCTGGGACAATGGGAAATCTCCAAGAATCCAAAGGGCATTTTGGGACTGCAGGGCCTCATGGAACTGAAGGAACCTTTTGGAGACTGTGGAAGCTCATGGAATCCAGGGGCCATTAAAACATGTGGGGCCTCCTGGAAGCAAAGGAACTCTGAGAATTTCTGTGGGAACAAGTTAAGGCAGCAGCAGCTGCATTCAGTTAATCAGGATCCAAAAGGAGTGTTTTGGCCTTGACTGG
>NW_020886186.1:0-7248 GCF_003945725.1 Corapipo altera
TTGCCCTCTGAGGGGCTGCGTCAGTGTGTGCCTTCCCTGGGGGATTTCTTTGCAGTGGCCGTGCCTATTGGCAGGGGAGCAGAGCCACAGGCCCAGGAGCCGAGCGACAAGGTCAAGTGCTCTTGTGCTGGCCTGGTGGGCAAGGGCAGGGGATTGCAGGGCTCAGCAATGAAGCATTTCCCTCTTCTCTTTGGAGGGGCCGTCCCGGGAGCCTTTGGAAAGAGATGAGCGTTGCAGGTGAGTCGGGGAGGGAGCGAGGAGGAGCAGGGGCCCAGGGAACTTCCAGAAATGCCACAGAAGGTTTTCTTTCCTTCTTCCAGGTGTGCCATGCAGGGAGAGCCGCAGGCTGAGACTCTGGCCAGAGCCAGGGACTGGAGGACCTCAAAGCACTTAGGAGATGGTGAGTGGTGGAATGGTTGGGCTTTGGCCGATGTGCTGCTAAAGTCCTGCACTGATTTTGGTTTCCTTTCTGGGAGCTGACAAAGAGAAGAACCCAGCGACTGCAGGAACCTGTGAGCCAGCCAAAGGGACGGTGGATTGACAGGCCCAGCTCTCTGCAAGAGAAGTTGAGGGCTCTGAGGCAGAGAGGGGATGAGAGCCGGGTCCAGGCTTGGGAATTGCCGGGAGGGCTTTGGAAAGGAGCGCAGGGGAAAGGGATGTCTAAGAACAAGTCCCTTAGGAGAGGGAAGCAGAGAGGCTGAGTTTTCAGCCCAGCACAGAGATGTGCAGGGCAGAGCAGAGAAGATGCCCACAGAAGATTCTTGTGCGTCCCTTCTGACAGGCACTTCTTGTCACAGCCTGTCCTCTCCATTCTGGAATAGGCCCTGGCAACCAAAGAACCAACACCCCACCCCATAGTGCAGAGCAACCCATGTGCTTTGGGCTCTTTTGTTGTCCTATCCATTCTGACCAATCCTCTCCATTCCGGAATAGCCTCTGGAAACCAAAGAACCAAGCCCCCACCACGTGACAGTTCAACCCCATCCGTGTGCCAAGGGCTCCTTTGTGATGTCACGGCCTGTCCTCTCCATTCCGGAATGGGCCCTGGCAACCAAAGAACCAACACCCTACAACCCCCAAGTGAAGCCCCACCTTTGTGCCATGGGCCCCATTGTGATGTCACGGTCTGTCCTCTCCATTCCAGAATAGTCCCTGGAAACCAAAGAACCAACACCCCACAAGGTCAGAATGCAGCCCCAGTCGTGTGCCATTGGCCCCTTTGGGATGTCACAGCCTGTCCTCTCCATTCTGGAATAGCCCCTGGAAACCAAAGAACCAACACCTCACCCCCCCACAGTGCAGCCCCACCTGTCTGCCACGGGACTCTTTGGGATGTCACGGCCTTTCCCCCAGCAAAGAAAGCCTGCAACCTTCGGGTTTCACATGCACTTGGGGGCCACCCTGGGCACTCCATGGGCAGCAAGAGCTTTCTGTGCTGGCCCTTTTTGTCTGGCAGGAATCTTTGTCCGTGTTCAATTTGGGGAGTTGGACTGGCAATTTCAGTGCAGGGCTCCTGCAAGTGAACGACAGCCCTTCCCTCCAGGAAAGAAACCCCTTACCCTCGCTCTCTTCTCCTGTTCCTTAAAACACAGCCTGCAGGGGAGCTTTCTGGCATCTCTTCTCTTGGGAATTGGGAGGATAGACCCGCTCCCATGTTTAACACCTCAGGCAAAACCACCCTTTGAACACCTTTCCCAACCCTCCCCAACCTTTCCCAAAGCCCAGATTTTACAGGCGTCCTGTCATTCTGGCCCAATCTCACCCAAGCCCACAAACCAGGACAGAAACCTCTCAGCCTCACGCTGCCTCCTTCCCATTGCTGTGCCTTATGTGCAGGCAAAAGGCCTTCAAATCAAGGACCCAAAATTCATGGCCTGTTCTTTCTCCCAGAAAAGAAGGCGTGCTGAACTCTCCAGACCAGGCAATTGGAAGATCTCCCCCAAACTCCTTTGCTACACGCTGCAGGGCCAACGATTCCTCTGCTCTGCCCTGTCGGCGCTGCTTTGTCTCCTCTGGGTCCCCAGAAACTGTCAGCGAAAGCCGGGCAATAAAATCTCGGAGCAGTTGCTTGGGTTCCAGAGGTGACCCTACTTCATTCAGTGCTGAAGGGACACAGCAATTGCTCTCTAACACCTGTACATCAGTTCTCAAAACTTTTAACTCTTTTGACATTTTTGCAAACAAAAGAATTCCTGTCCATTGTCTTACCAGTTCTCTGCAGGAATTCTTCTTCTCTCTTCCACTGGCTCTTGATCTCTCACTTTGCATGATGCTTAGTCCACAATTGTTGTCCTTTTCTTGTCTTTTCCCTAGATAGGGGGAGCCTCAGTAACTGTGGGTGTCAGTTTTGTCTTCGTCTCTGCTTTCTCTAAGGGTCTTTGTGCTTTAGAAATTCTGCCTTCTTGGTGTCCAGGTCTCAAAACTAGATTTCTCTGCCAGGTCTCTGACCACTGAAATATGGCAGGCCTTCAACTTTGACTTGGTTTTTCGAACAAATGGCCATGGCCCAGAACTTGTCCCTCATCCATTGTCTCTTGCCCCCATTCAATCTCCTGCCAGCAGTTTCTCCCCACTGCTGGCTGGGCTCCTTTGTCAAGCCCTAGAACTTGTTGGTTAACGGGCCCAGTCCTGTTGCCTATTTTTCGTGGGAATCTGCAGGAGGGCCTTGAGTCTTGCATGAGCAAAGTGGCAGAGGCCCCCAAGCTGGCTTGCAGTGTGGATGTGCTGGAGGGTAGGAAGGCTGTGCAGAGGGACCTGGACAGGCTGGAGCTCTGGGCCGAGCCCGTGGGCATGAGGTTCAAGAGTGCCTTTGGTGCCTTTGGTGCCTCTGGTCACACTAACCCCCTGCAGCTCCAGGCTGGGGGCAGAGGAGCTGCAAAGGGTCCCCGTGGGAGAGGCCCTGGGGGTGCTGGTGGACAGAGGCTGAAGCTGAGCCAGCGGGTGCCCGGCTGGGCAAGAAGGCCAAGGGCAGGCTGGCCTGGATCAGAAAGAGTGTGGCAGCAGGAGCAGGGCAGTGATGCTTCTGCTGGACTGGGCACTGGTGAGGCCACAGCTGGAGTGCTGTGTCCAGTTCTGGGCCCCTCAATTCAGGGAGAACCTTGAGGGGCTGCAGTGGGTGGAGGGCAGGGCAATGGAGCTGGGCAAGGCTCTGCAGTGCATGTGCTGTGAGGAGCAGCTGAGGGAGCTGGGCTTCTCCAAGCTGGAGAAGAGGAGGCTCGGGGCTGACCTTCTCCCTGTCCACAACTTGCTGACAGGAGGCTGGAGCCAGGTGGGGGTCAGCCCCTTGTCCGAGGCAACAGGCGATAGGACAAGAGGACACGAGGACCTGCCTGTCAGGGGCTGTTTGTCAGGGCCAGGAGCAGGACTTTTTGGAGAGAAAGAGGGATTAGGGATTGAAATGGGCTGCCCAGGGAGGTGGTGGAGTCCCCGTCCCTGGAGGTGTTTAAGCAAAGACTGGCCATGGCCCTGAGTGCCGTGCTCTGCTTGACGTGCTGGGGATGGGGCGTAGGCTGGACGCCAGTTATCTCCCAAGTCTCTGCCAACCTCGTGGACTCTGGGATCTGTGCCAGCCCAGCCTTTGGGGACAGCGTGCTGGTGGCTCAGAGGCTCCGTCCTTGCCTTGCCTTGCCCATCTGCTGGCTGCCAGGCAAGGGCCTTGTGACATCACAGCCTCTGTGGAACAGCGCGGTGGCTGAAAAGTGTCAGCGCTGCGTCCCCGTGCCCAGAGCCTGGGCAGAAGTCGGCTGGCAGGGACGGGCAGAGACTGTGCAGAGGTGTCAGCTCGTCCCGCAGCAACACGATGGCCAGCCAGGGCATCTGCTGGCTCCTCAGGCTCTGTGTGCTCCTGCTCTTGCCTGGCCCACTCGAGCCTTGCAGCCGTGCCACAGGTGCCATTGGTGAGAAGCGGGGTTTTCCTTGCATGGCCCCTTGCCAGAAAAGGCAGGAGAGGCTGGAGAGAGGGGAAGGAGGGGGGTCAGGCCGCTGGGATGGTGCCGGCGGGCCGTGAGCCCGAAGCCAGCAAGGCCTCGGGCCCAGACGGTGTCAGGCGGGGACTGAGAGCCCCCAGGGAGGAGGAAAGCTGGGCAGGCCCCAAGGCTCCTGGGCCTCTTCCTTGGCAGCCCTTTGGCCAAGGCCCCCAGGCAGAGGTGGGGCTCAGCCCCTGCCCAGCAGTGGGGCACAGGCTGAGCCCCAGGGACAGCAGAGCCAGGCGGCCTGAGCTCTCCTTCCTGCAGCGTCTGCCTGGGGCAGCCCAGCCAGGCCTGAGTCTCTCCAGGAGAGGCCAAGCCCAGCCAGAGAGGGCTCAGCCCTCTGAGGCTGCACTCACTGCAAAGGGAACAAAACATTGGCCCAGAGGACATCCTGCCCCAAATGGAGAACTGGAAATACCAAGAATAAAAAAGTCATCCCCCTCCATTTTTTTAAGAAATGTTTCGACCTCTTTCCTAAAAGCAGCATCCAGGACTCGGGTCACTCAGTTTTCTCTCGGACAAGGCTTTGCAGGGGCTGCTTGGGAAAGGGAAGGCCTGGGGCCCCAGGGCAGATGGGTGAGGCTGCACTCTGGGGGGGTTGGCCTTTGGCTCTTGGCTTCCAGGGGCCCCCAGGAGTCAGTGAGCCGGGCTGGGGACGAGGGGCAGAACTGGCTGGGATTGCCTGTGGGGCCTGGCCCAGAAAATGGAAGTGTCCCCGTGGAGACAGCTGGAAAGGGTCCAAGAAGGAACTGCTGCCCCAGCGCAGGCTGTGGCAGTGGGGAGTGTGCAGGGGGGAGGAGGCTGGGCCAGAGCAGGGCTGGGCAAGAACGACCAAGCCGCGGGTGGGTTCTCCCCCAGCCCCCAGGGCCCAGCTCCTGATGGGAGGGCCTTGGGCAGGGCCTGGGGCGACTGCAGGAACCTGCGAGGCAGCGGAAGGGCCGTGCTTTTGGCAGGTGGGTTGCCAGGCCCAGCTCTCTGCAAGAGAAGTTGAGGGCTCTGAGGCAGAGAGGGGATGAGAGCCGGGTCCAGGCTTGGGAATTGCCGGCAGGGGAAGGGGATGTCTAAGAACAAGTCCCTCAGGAGAGGGAAGCAGAGAGGTGTCGCTGGGTATCTGTCGAAGGGGTCCCGGTCCAAGGGGGGAAGAAGACACACAACACACACGAGGATGGTGAGACAAAGGGATGTCTGCCTGCTCAGAGCAGCAGGCAGCTTTTTATTAGGTGCCAAGTTCCACTTTCCCATACACACACACACTATGAACATTTTCCTGCAAAACACCCAGGAATGCAACACCTGCAGTTTGTTATACAGCTTGACCTTGCACTGTCCAGCTCTCAGGGCTGTTTCCATGGG
Organism: Corapipo altera; assembly: GCF_003945725.1. Taxonomy (NCBI): domain Eukaryota; kingdom Metazoa; phylum Chordata; class Aves; order Passeriformes; family Pipridae; genus Corapipo; species Corapipo altera. The sequence goes on from NW_020886186.1 coordinate 5,322, forward strand.
AATGTGCAGTTATCTCCACCTTTCTCAGGGGAACGGTCTCACTCCCTTCAGCGCCTCTAGCTCTTCTGCTTCCAGGGGGCCCAGGGGTTCCATGGGCCTGCCATCTCCCCCCACAGAGAGGCTGTGTTTTTACCCCAGCACTGGGGTTTGCAGGGCAGATCTTAGAATATCCCCTACGGGAGATTGTTCTGCATCACTCCTTGCAGTAGTGACAGGCCCTTCTCTTCAGAGATAGTTCTGGGAGTGTCTTCTTGTTCTTTCCAGGTGGGATGCAAGCGGTGGGGTGGGCCTTGGTCACTGGAGGGACGGCGAGCAAGGTGAGCATTTTCCTGCCAGTCGGAATCAGATGTTCCTTCTGGTGCTCTGTATCTTTGATGAATCTAAGCACATCCCTTGGCATTTGTTGTTTTTCCGGGTGGTTGACAAGCTGAGAAGCATCAGCAGAGTGGGAAGGAGGTGCCTGCAGTAAGAGGTCAGTGTCAAGGAAGCTGCGAGGGGAGCTTTGGGGAGAATATTGCCCTCTGAGGGGCTGCGTCAGTGTGTGCCTTCCCTGGGGGATTTCTTTGCAGTGGCCGTGCCTATTGGCAGGGGAGCAGAGCCACAGGCCCAGGAGCCGAGCGACAAGGTCAAGTGCTCTTGTGCTGGCCTGGTGGGCAAGGGCAGGGGATTGCAGGGCTCAGCAATGAAGCATTTCCCTCTTCTCTTTGGAGGGGCCGTCCCGGGAGCCTTTGGAAAGAGATGAGCGTTGCAGGTGAGTCGGGGAGGGAGCGAGGAGGAGCAGGGGCCCAGGGAACTTCCAGAAATGCCACAGAAGGTTTTCTTTCCTTCTTCCAGGTGTGCCATGCAGGGAGAGCCGCAGGCTGAGACTCTGGCCAGAGCCAGGGACTGGAGGACCTCAAAGCACTTAGGAGATGGTGAGTGGTGGAATGGTTGGGCTTTGGCCGATGTGCTGCTAAAGTCCTGCACTGATTTTGGTTTCCTTTCTGGGAGCTGACAAAGAGAAGAACCCAGCGACTGCAGGAACCTGTGAGCCAGCCAAAGGGACGGTGGATTGACAGGCCCAGCTCTCTGCAAGAGAAGTTGAGGGCTCTGAGGCAGAGAGGGGATGAGAGCCGGGTCCAGGCTTGGGAATTGCCGGGAGGGCTTTGGAAAGGAGCGCAGGGGAAAGGGATGTCTAAGAACAAGTCCCTTAGGAGAGGGAAGCAGAGAGGCTGAGTTTTCAGCCCAGCACAGAGATGTGCAGGGCAGAGCAGAGAAGATGCCCACAGAAGATTCTTGTGCGTCCCTTCTGACAGGCACTTCTTGTCACAGCCTGTCCTCTCCATTCTGGAATAGGCCCTGGCAACCAAAGAACCAACACCCCACCCCATAGTGCAGAGCAACCCATGTGCTTTGGGCTCTTTTGTTGTCCTATCCATTCTGACCAATCCTCTCCATTCCGGAATAGCCTCTGGAAACCAAAGAACCAAGCCCCCACCACGTGACAGTTCAACCCCATCCGTGTGCCAAGGGCTCCTTTGTGATGTCACGGCCTGTCCTCTCCATTCCGGAATGGGCCCTGGCAACCAAAGAACCAACACCCTACAACCCCCAAGTGAAGCCCCACCTTTGTGCCATGGGCCCCATTGTGATGTCACGGTCTGTCCTCTCCATTCCAGAATAGTCCCTGGAAACCAAAGAACCAACACCCCACAAGGTCAGAATGCAGCCCCAGTCGTGTGCCATTGGCCCCTTTGGGATGTCACAGCCTGTCCTCTCCATTCTGGAATAGCCCCTGGAAACCAAAGAACCAACACCTCACCCCCCCACAGTGCAGCCCCACCTGTCTGCCACGGGACTCTTTGGGATGTCACGGCCTTTCCCCCAGCAAAGAAAGCCTGCAACCTTCGGGTTTCACATGCACTTGGGGGCCACCCTGGGCACTCCA
>NW_020886187.1:0-7247 GCF_003945725.1 Corapipo altera
GCGGGGAGGGGGAGTGGGGTTGTGATGCTCCGGTGGGGGGATCTTTTGGGAGGTTGGAGGGATCCCACCTGGAGAGGGAACTCGGAGGAGGGAAGGTGTGGAGCTGCTGGGGAGAGTCCAGAGGAGGGCACGGAGATGCTCCAAGTGCTGGAGCCCCTCTGCTCTGGAGCCAGGCCGGGAGAGCTGGGAATGTTCCCCTGGAGAAGAGAAGGCTCCAGGGAGAGCTGAGAGCCCCTTTTGGGGCCTAAAGGGGCTCCAGGAGAGCTGGAGAGGGACTGGGGACAAGGGATGGAGGGACAGGACACAGGGAATGGCTTCCCAGTGCCAGAGGGCAGGGATGGATGGGATATTGGGAAGGAATTGCTGGCTGGGAGAGTGGGGAGGCCCTGGCCCAGGTTTCCCAGAGAAGCTGTGGCTGCCCCTGGATCCCTGGAAGTGTCCAAGGCCGGGTTGGACAGGGCTTGGAGCAACCTGGGCTGGTGGAAGATGTCCCTGCCCATGGCAGGGGGTGGCACTGGATGGGCTTTAAGGTCCCTCCAACCCAACCCATTCCATGATTCTGTGACTTCCATGTGGGATGGGATGGGATGGGGCTGGGGGGCAGCCCCGTGAGCTCAGCCCACACCCCGGGGCCATCCAGCTGCAGGGAGAGACAATGAGGATGAGGAGGAAAGAAATGAGGTTATTTTTGGAGGAGGAACCCAAACCAGGCGTGTTTGGGGGATGGCACAGCAGGAACAGCACAGTCACTCCTGCCAGGCCAAGTTTCCTGGAGACAGGGATTGCTCCCTCGTGTTTCTCCCACACCCATGGCTGTGCCACCCCCAAGCCCACCAGTGATCACCCACAGACAGGGAACACCCTTCCAAAACGCATTTTTCCACTTGGTTTCCCCAGAATCGGGACACGTGGGGTTGAGGAAGGGATGAACTTGGCTTCTCCCACCCCCTGCAACTCCGTAGGTCATTCCAACACCTCCCCACCGGTGGCACGTGGAAGGATCCCCGTGGATCAGACACCAGTCCTGCCCACCAGCTCCAGTGCAACCACTCCCAGGCATGATTCCCTTCCTCCAGCTCCCTCCCCACCCCAGTCAGGTCCTTCTCCCCTCACTCCAAGACAGGGAAAGGGCAGAGTGGGAACAACCAGCCCTGGCCCAGCCAAACCTGCCCCTGGCACCAGCTCCAGGCACTCCCACATTTATAAACCATCTGGCACAGAACAGAGATAAAGGAAAGCCAACCCCCTTTCTCAGCCCTTCCCTGACCATGGATGAGTCCAGCAAAGCAGGAAACACCTTTTTCCCAAGGGAGGCTCGGCTGCAGGAAGGGATGAGGTGCCCCTGGGGTGAAGCTGGAGCTGGAGCTGGGAAAGAGGAAGTCCCAGCGTGCCCCAGCCAAGGTGACAACAAAACAACGGAGCCCCCCCCAGGGTTATTTGTGAGGCGAGTGATGGAAAGAGGTGGAACAAAGAGGAAGGAGCTGGTGCAGCTCCCCGGAGCCAGGCAGGGGGTGGGAATGGCAAATCCTGCAGGCTGGGAGGACAAACTTCATCCTCCTACCCCGGTGTTACCCTTGTGCCCACCCCTGCCTTGAGGGGGGGGTTGGGAAAGCGAGGCAATGTGGGCATTTCTGAAAATATCTGAAAATTTCCCCCTTTGCTGGGGGGAAAAAACCAGTTTTTTGGGGTCCCCACGAAGGCAGCAGCACAGGGGGGGCAGTGCCCGCTCGGACGGCGGGTCCCGAAAAAGCAGGACAAGCCCTGGTGGAGCAGTAGCAGAGTCTGCCCTGCCAAGGGCACTTGCTGAGTGACTTGAGGTGGCCCAGCCTGGCTGGTGTCCTCGGATAACTCGGAGTGCAGACAGGAAAGCTTAGGAGCTAATCGTGCTGCCCAGGGGGGTGACCCCGGCCGGCCCAGCCCGTGCTGCTCCTCCAGGATCCCTGGGATATCACAGCGCTCCGTGACTGGGAGGTTTTGGGGTCCCCAAGCCCCCCAGGGCTGCCCCAGGCCAGAAGGGTCACATCCACACCCAGCCCAACCAAGGAATTGCTTTCCTGGTGTGGTGGCCCAGCACTGGCTTCAGGAGAAGGTTCCAGGCTCCCGGGGCGCTTCCCGGTCCGTACGAATTTTAGGGAACAAAGCCCTGGAGGGAGAGCTCAGGCTCAGCCCTCCTGAAGCAAATCTCCCGGCAGAGCCCTCGGGAGAAGGCGGCACATCCCAGTTTAAGCAGGACCTGGGGATCTGGCCTGGGATGCACCCAAAATCCCCCCTCCAGACCAACAAGCCAACCGAGCCCTCAGGGCTGTGAACCCAGAGGAGACGGACGGAGCTGCCCAGGGACACACGGACACCCCAGGGAGCAGAGTCACCACGGGGCCCACGCAGCACAGGCACTAAAGGCACTAAAAACCCCTCCACTGAAACGTGTGGTGGCCACAGTATTGCCAAAAATGGGTGGTGGTGAGACCTGAAGGATCACAGAATATGTGGAGTTGGAAGGGACCCACAAGGCCCAACCCAACTGGGTGTGTTTTTTGGGAAAGGATGAATTAATTCAGGCAAGGTTTGGCTGAGGGTGGCCATGGTGCTGCCAAAAATGGGTGATGGTGAGACCTCAAGAATCACAGAATATGTTGAGTTGGAAGGGACTCACAAGGCCCAACCAAACTGAGTTTTTTTTTTTGAAGGATGAATTAATTCAGGCAAGGTTTGGCTGAGGGTGGCCATGGTGCTGCCAAAAATAGGTGATGGGGAGACCTCCAAGAATCACAGAATCACAGAGTATGTTGTGTTGGAAAGGAACCACAAGGCCCAACCCAACCTGGTTGTTTTTTTTGGAAAGGCTGAATTAATTCAGCCAAGGTTTGGTTGAGAGTGGCCATGGTGCTGCCAAAAACGGGTGGTGGTGAGACCTGAAGGATCACAGAATATGTTGAGTTTGGAAGGGCCCCACAAGGCCCAACCCAACTGGGGTGTTTTTTGGGAAAGGATGAATTGATTCAGCCAAGGTTTGGCTGAGCACTGTCAAAAACGGGTGATGACGGTGAGACCTCAAAAATCACAGAATCACAGAATATTCTGAGATGGAAGGGCCCCACGAGACCCAACCCAACTGAGAATTTTTTCTTTTTTGGGAAGGCTGATGAGCTCAGCCCAGGTTTGACCACGTCTGGGAGCGCCCGGAAGAGCGGGGCAGCGTCCGTGAGAGACGGCGCCGCACAGATCCCTTTCTGCCAGGGATTAGAGCAAATCTCCTCAGCTCTGACGTAGCCACCTTCCTGCCAGGGGTGGGAAGAAGCCAAAGGAGGAGAGGGCTGGGAAGTCTGTGGGCATTAGGGCAGAGCTGATCGCCCTTGGGAGGGACACGATTAGAGCGCCGAGATGCCGTAATCGGGTCTGGGATTGGCCCCGCGCTGCATCTGCTCAGACCTGCGCCCTGATTAGCCCTAATCTAGCTGGCATATGTCAATCCAAAGCGTGGATTTCAGACCCTTTCAATTGTATTAAAAGCAGGAAATCCATTAGACACAAAAGTCCCGAGCCTTTGGGAAGCGTTGGGTCCGTGATGGGAGCGCTGCGAGGGACGGGCGGGGAACGGGGATCCTGTGGGATCCCAGGGACAGCTCACACCTCCTGCCTGGGGAGGGACACCAGCACAGGTGAGGGATCACACCCTGAGCTGTGGCCATGGGCTCGTGGAGGAGGCAGCCGGGCTGTGCTTGGCTTCCCATCCGTGGGAATGGCCAAAAATCCCCTCTGGAAGGAGCTCGGGAACCTCTGTCCCCCTGTGGATCAACCATTCCCAGCCAACAGCTCCCATCCACCCTCAGCAGGGATGAGGAGCTCCAGCCCCCTGGGAGCAAGGCCAACATCCAGAGGGGGAGCTGGGGCAGTGCCAGCACCGAGCTCCTGCCTCCCACTTCCCTGCTACATCCCAAAGAATTCCTCTGGGGGAGGATCAGGTTTGGTAAGACTTCTTTTGGGGGAGGATCAGGAAGCATGGCATAGAGGGAATAGGTCAGGACACGAGGGGCCAAGGGAGGAGAAAAACCATGGGAGGTTTTTAGGGTTGAGATGGCACCACGAGTCAAAGGATCAGAGTGGATCAACTCTGAGACGGCCCCGGTCGGATTCCAGGTCAGGTGATACCAGTGGCTGCATTTCCCACAGGGAATGGGATGGGCCACAGGAGATGGTGAAACTCCTGCTGCCCCAGCAGGGAAGAGGTTACAGCTCATGGGAGAAGAAAGGTAAAGGTGAGGCCACAGGACTGAGAGGTGAAAAGTCACACCGTGGTTAAAAGAGAGGCCTGGCCTGGCACAGCCCATAATCCCTGTCCTGATCCCAAACTGCAGGACCCCCTGGAACCACCACACGGGGTCAGAGGGTCGGGCAGGGCGGATGGGTCAGTGCCCAGGGAATTGGTGTCAAGGGCCAGAAGTGCCCTGGACACACAGGGCTGTCGATGTTCCGGGAATTGGGATCGTCAGGGGCAGTTTGTGCCCGGCTCTAACCCCTCCTCACCCTTGGGATCAGAGCCAGGGCAGCACGGACAAGTCCCCAGCTGCTGTGCCCACTCCCAGTCCTCCCAGACATGGAATATTGTCCTGCTCAGGGACACCAGACAGCCTTGGTTGAGTCCACCCTTATCTCCTGTTCGGTGGCTGGTGGTTTAAAGTGGCTCAGGCCATGGAATCCCAGGAAGGGGTTGGGTGGGAAGGGACCTTAAAGCCCATCCAGGTCCAACCCCAACACCTCCCACTGTCCCAGGCTGCTCCAAGCCCCGTCCAGCCTGGCCTTGGACACTTCCAGGGATCCAGGGGCAGCCACGGTTGGTGCTGCTCCTGGAGATCCAGTGGCTCCAGAAGCACACCCAGCACCGAGGAGAGGCAGCATTCCCAACGGAATGGATGCCGAGGTGGGCACACCTTGGGCACCAAAGGGCTGACAGGGGTCTGCTCTGACCCTCTGCCACCCCTGCAGAGCCAGCAGGGAGAGATCTGAAGCCTCTCAGCCCCCGTTGGAGCTCTGAAGGTCTTTCAGTGCTCACACCCACGACGGGAAAGGCGAAAAAGAGTGGAATTTCCCCCTGGACTTCCTTGGCTGTTGGCACACAGCTCATCCAGGGGACTTTGTCTCCATCTGCTCAGCTCACACTGAGGGGAAAGCAGCAGGAACTGTGCTCAGGAAGCGTTCCACAGCAGATATTCCTGCAGCTTCTCCCTTCCCTTCCTCCAGAGGCACCGTCCTGAGGAATCCAGCCGGGATTCCCGCCCTCGGGAATGCCCCAGCACACAGCTCAGGAGATGCCATCCCATCCCCACCTACAATTCGGGAATTCTCAGGGACGGGAGGGTTTTAATGCCCAGAAACCAAGCACAGAAAGGAAAAAATAAATGAAAATCAAGCTGGAGGGCCCCCCCAAAAATGCAACGTTTGCCCTCAGTGGGCAGCCCAAGGAAAGAGCTGCATTCCCACGTGTAAATACACCCAGGCTGCTGCAGGTGAGCAGGGAATAATTGTCTTTTCTGGGCGTCTTTCTTCAGTGGGACAGAGTAGGATGAGCTGGAGGGGCAGCAGGGAGAGCTGCACTGGGTGTTAGAGGTGGGAAGAACCCCAGCCAGCGTGAGGTCAGTGAAGCTCTGGAGCAAAGCTTCCATCACTGGGGGTCTTTTAGAATGAGGTTATTCCGAGGCTGGCTCAGGAAAGGGGCTGTGACTGTGACTCAGCCGTGTCCTACGGAATCCTGGAGCAAAGACCATGCCTGTCCTCACCAGCTGCAGTGCTGGGCACCACCTGGAGTGTTCAAAAGGCCCCACAAACGTTGTTATGAAATCCACGGCGTCGCTTTGAGCCCAGCTCGCCAAGATTCCCAGGAATTATCACCTTGAGCACCTTCCTCCCGGGGGGCTGACAACCACAGCAGCTACAACAAGGGCTCTCCGAGTCACTTGTCATCCCAAAAAACCCCTCTGACTGAAGAGAAGAAGAACCCACCAAACCAAGAGCGTCCCTTGAGACAAAAGGTGCTGACAGGACACCACGGGTGGGATCTCACCCAGAAGCCCAGTGCAGAAATGAGGCATTCCAGGAATCCCACCACATTCCAGGAATCCCACCACATTCCAGGAATCCCGCCACGCTCCGAGGGGGCAGGGGAAGCACAGGACACCCCTTAACACCTTGTCTGGGATAAGAGGAACCCCCACCTGCAAGAGCACCAAGGACTGACTCCAATCAGACAACTGGAAGGGTTTTCCCCCTCAGAAAATCCTGCCCCATCCCTGGAAGTGTCCAAGGCCAGGGCTTGGAGCAGCCTGGGATAGTGGAACTGGATGATCCTTGGTGCCTTCCGATCCAAACCACCCCGTGATTCGGTGACAAACCACAAAGAGCCCGTTTGAAGGGGTTTTTAAGCCCTTCAGTGGAAGCCCTGAGAACTTTCTGGGCACAGAGGGGTGGCAGCTCTGCCCCACAGAGCCTCTGTGCCAACCCAGTTCAGAACAAAAAGGGTTTTCCCTCCAGGTAATGGTTTGCAAAGAGCTGAAGTTCTGCAGGATCACCCCTCACCTGCCTCTTCAAGAGCTGCTCTGGTCAAAACCACAACAAAGAGCAACTTAACGAGGCCCCTGAGGCGACATCACAACCTTGACTCGTCCTTGGGACAGAAGGTGACCACGGGGGACAAGAGATGCAACATTTCCATCAGCAGAGATGCAGGAAGGACAATCCTGGAGCTGCCGTTCCCTCCCCGGCATCCACCATGTCCTCCCGGCCACATCCCAGTCCCTCAGCCTGGCCCTGCTCAATCCTGCAAACTCCCAGGAAAGGGGTGTGTGGGAAGGGAGGTGGAGCAGCACCCTGGGATCCCAAAGGTGGGTGAGCTCCCATGTCCTGCCTGTGGATCCCTGGCCCTCCCCGGGGGAATCCCAAGCTCGGTGAGTAAAGGAAGAGTAAAGCTGAGTTTGCTCAAGCTCAGCCTTCACCCAGACCCCCCACACCAGGGCTGGGTGCCCAGGGCGTGTCACCCTCAGCTCAGGAGGTGACAAACAACAACCCCCTGCAGTGCTACAGGCTGGGGACAGAGGGGCTGGAGAGCAGCCAGGCAGGAAGGTTCTTGGGAGTTGGGATTGACAGGAAGCTGAACAGGAGCCAGAGTGTGCCCAGGTGGCCAAGAAGGCCAATGGATCCTGGCCTGGCTCAGGAACAGTGTGGCCAACAGGGCCAAGGAAGTGATTCTGCCCCTG